>NC_056737.1:1880384799-1880552299 GCF_019279795.1 Protopterus annectens | reverse complement strand
ATCTGTGCATATATCCACCCATAGCGAGATAGATATATGCTTCTCCCTCGCCATAGTACGAATGTATACATACAGAGAATGAATACAGATACATACCCACATATGAATATATACATATGCAGACAGCCATAGACCCATATGTCGTTAGATTATATACATATATGTGTATATATATATATATATATATATATATATATATATATATATATATATATATATATATATATATGCCGGGATAGTCCAACTGGACATGTGTCCATTTACAGCGGAGGCCCAGGGAGAAAAGCTCCATCAAGTTATCATAAAATTGACATGATAAAACAGTTACATATTGCATAAAGGATACATAGATTTAAAAGGAGAGCAGCAAAACATTGCAGCATACTGAAGTATTGTCTTGATTCATCAGGTCAAAAGGAGAGCATAGAGAAACAACATACTTACAGTTATACGTTACACATTACAGAGCGAGAGACTGAGGTATTATACTGAAATAACATAATAACAAGTCTTGAAAGAGGGTGTAGAGAAACAACTTATTACAATTATAGATTTGCATTAGATTCCTGATGTCTACAGCAGATAGTTAGAATTGAAACCAGCTGTTTATTTGTTTATAAAATGAAAATGTGGGTTGTTATGTGATGCATGGGCATAACCATTTATTCAGTTGGTGCTCTTTGAGAGAATTTTTGAATGTGGTGATCGAAGGAGCAGAGGTTAAAAAAGTGGGGAGGTTCTTCCAGTTTCTGGCTATGTTGTGGGAGAACAGGGCCTTTCCTGTGGTGTTATTGGCTTTGGAGATACAAAGGAGTGTTTTTCTGAAGAGCGTAGGTGGCGATTTGATATGTACTTGGTTAGTAGTTGGTTAAGAGATGGGATTTTGTCAGGGTAGTTCAAGATCTTGTAGGCAAGTGTTAATTGGTGGTAGTTCAATAACTGTGGAAGTTCTAGCCATTTCAGCTGATGTAGTGCTTGACAGTGGTGGGTCTTACAGCTGGAGTTATTAGCAAATCTTGCGATTTTATTGTTGCAAGACTGAAGTAGTGTAAGGTCATGTTTTCTTGTCAGGGTAAGGATAGGTGCGGCAAACATAAGGGTGGATAGCAAGTGAGTTTGGGCAAGAGTAATTCGTGCCTGATCAGTTAGAAATTTTTTGTGTCTATAAAGTGTGCCCATTTTTTTGTGGACCTTTTTGATTGTTTGTGAGGTGTGGACATCAAACAGTAGTTTGTTGTCAATTTCTACACCAAGGAAGTGTGGTCAGTTGGGGAGATGTTAGTCCCGTTCTTGGATGTGATTGTGAAAAGATGATGGTTACATTTAGATTTGTTGGAGGCAAATATGAGTAGTTTGGTCTTGGGATTTAGAATGAGCTGGATATGGGTGATTCAGTTTTCTACTGAAGTGAAGGATTCCTGAGTGAGTTTTTGAAGAGTAAGGAAGGATGGTGCAGAACAGATGAGAGATGAATCATCTGCATATTGAATGAGTGAAGCATGTTGGGTGGTGGTATGTAGGATGTTAGTAAATATGGAGAAGAGTAGGGGGCCTAATATTGAACCATGGGGCATTCCTAGTGTGGTTGAGAGTAGGGGAGATAGAGTGTTTTTCCATTGGATATATTGTTGTCTGACAAGTAGCGTTTAAACCATGCTAAAGTTGAAGGGGCAAATGATAGGAAGGACATGGATTCTAGTAGCATGGAGTGTGACACCATGTTGAATGCCTTGGACAGGTCTAGGAAAATTGCTCATATGAATTTGTTATTGTTTCTGTGTAGGTTAACTGTATTTGTGAAGGACAGAAGGGTGGCTTTATTGCTATGGTGCTGTCTGAACCTGTGTTGTGTGGGAGAGAGGAGGTGGTTAGAGTTTAGAAATTGCATAACTTGGGAGTGAATACACCTCTCAAGTATTTTGGATAATGGAGGTAGGATAGCTATGGGGCGGTAGTTAGATAATTCGTAGGAGTTTCCTCCTTTATGAAGAGGGATTATGAATGATACTTTCCATAGCTTTGGGATGTAGGCTTCTTGTATGGAGCGGTTTATAAGGATGGATACTGGATATGATAGAGAATCAGCTGCAATTTTCAGATAGTTGGTTGGTAAGTTGTCTGCAGCAAGGGTTGTAGGTTTGAATTTTTGAAGGAGTTTTTTAATTGTGGTGGTAGGGATAGGTGAGAGGGTTAAAGAGGGGATGTTCTTTAGTGGTTGGGTAGGGGTATGTGAGAGGTGGATTTGGGAGATTTGAGAGGAAAGTGATAAAATGGATTCTGTGAAGTAATTGTTAAACTCGGAGGCAATGTTTGTGGTGTCATCGTTGGTGGTGGGAGATGGTGTTGATATTTTGCCTGGGCTAAGTAAGGAGTTAATAGAATGCCAGAACTTTTGTGGGTTGTTAGTGTGTTTGGTTTGACTATTGAAGAAGTAATTTTGTTTATCAAGTTTGGTTTGTCTTTTTGCCTGATTCCTTAGTTTCTGGTAGATTTGTTTGGATAGGTTTATGTTATCTCTTTTCCAGGCTTTCCATGATCTATCTCTGGCTTTAAGTAGGGCTCTTGTGTCCCTGCTTAGCCATGAGGCATAGTTTGCCTTGACTCTAATCCTTCTATGGGGTGCAATAGAGTTGAGGATGTTAGTGAAGGTGCTATTGAAGTAGTCAATGGCTTGGTCTAGTTGTAGTGTAAGTAGTGGGTTCCAGTTAAAGTGTTTTAGGATATAGTTAAGATCTTGTGTATTTAGTTTCCTGTCATCTCTGACTTGTCTATAGGTGATAGGGTTGGAAAGGTTGGAGTGTTTACGGAGAAGGAATGTGGGGTTATGATCACTCAGGGTGTCTGGTAGACATCCTGTATGATAGTTGTGTTTTGGGTAGTTTACAAGTGTCCAGTCTAAGATTGACTGTTTGTGGGATTTCTTGTCCACTCTAGTGTGATCTTGAATGAGTTGGGCAAAGCCATAGAGATTGATATGCTTAGTGGGATTGTTGGAGTTACAGGCTAACCAGTCTGTATTTAGGTCACCTAAGAGAATGGAATTGTTGGGTAGTTTGGTTGAAATCCATTGTAGAATTTCTTCAGTGGTGGGGGAGTTGTTGCCTGGGGGTATGTAACAACAGATAATGTTGATTGTTTTAGTTTTATTTATAATAAGAGTTGAAACTAACGTTTCGGCATTCTGAAATGTGGGGGTTGGGAATTGTAGGGGTTTTATGTCTAGTGAGTTTTTGAAGAGTATGGCTACTCCACCACCCTTCTTATGTTTTCTGTCTTGCCTTAATATGTTATAGCCTGGTGAGAGAATTTCTTCACTCTGGATGTTAGGTTTTAACCAGGTCTCTGTGATGGTAATTATGTCGGAGTAGTAGTGGGTTATAAATGCTTGTATATCAGGGAGTTCATTAGTTATGCTCCTGATATTCAAATTAATGATTAGTAAGTCTGACCTTTGCTTCGGTGGGAGTGGGTAATTGTTAGGTCCTGGATTTGGGTGAATGTCTCCTGCTATGAGAAGTTTTTTTGTGATGAGTGATATGTGTTTAATATTGTGTGTTGTTTGTATGTGGTGTTTATATGATGGTTTTGTGGTGTGGGTGGTTGTCAATAGAATTTTATTTATGTGTAGCATTGTGCTGTCCTTAAATAGTGTAGCAGTAATGGGGAAGTGTGTGTGTATGTTTGGGTTAATGTATGCATGTGTAACATGGTAGTTAGTGTTATATAATGGTATTGTGAGAGGAATGGATGTCATGTATGCTAGTATAGTGAAGATAGGAAGGAGGCATACTAGTACAGGTTTCATTTTCTTATTTTTTTTATGTGTAGTGTTGTAGCTTGAATGGGGAAAGGAAGAGGGTAGGCTAACTATAGGTGGGAGTGGAGCTATATTGTAGGAAGTGTGGGTGTGCTTATATGTCTGCGATTGTGTATGATGTGTGGAGATAGGGTACTCAGGTAGTGGGTGTGGTGTAGTGGCTATAAATGTAGAGGTACTGGGGGTGGGTGGGATATGGGGGCAGGGTAGGGGAGTGGAGTGAGCCTGTAGGGTGAACGGAGCGGGCAGAGCAACAAAGTGGAGTGCCAGGAGCCAATCTGTTATTCAGTGAAACTGTGCACTAAATAGAGTTTCCCTTGGTGAGTATCACCTTTTGTGGGAGATTTATGTTACATGTACTATTAAGGTCAGTCCTCCCAATATCTGTGATAGAGACAGGGATTCTAGGACTCCCTAGGGGGATTGTATTGATAGCTTATGCTGGAAGGTTGGTTTTGTTTAAAATAGGTAAGTTGGAGCCCAGAGTTGCACTCTGAGTGCACAGCGAGAGTTATAAGCCCTGTGTTCTACTGCCATCTAATGGCCAATGAGAGGAAATGCCAAATCAACTAGGGTAATTCGTAATGGAAGCTAAGAGAAAAATCAGATTGAAGTAGTGGGAAATGACCTCAGAGTCGGTCTGTGAGTGTGCTGGCCCTGATACCGTCCACTATGACAACTGATTAAAAACTTACATTGAGCAATATCACTATACAGAGACACTGTAGGTTGTATCCTACACTGTAAGGCTGACAGGATGCGTCCTGGTTTTCCCAAAGTAGTTCAGCTTTGTATGTTTAAAAGCAGATGGTGGGGGGGGGGGCTGGTTTACTATGCAGAGCTTCCAAGATTGAGCAATATCACTATACAGAGACACTGTAGGTTGTATCCTACACTGTAAGGCAGAGAGGATGCATCCTAGTTTTCCCCAAGTAGTTCAGCTTTGTATGTTTAAAAGCAGATGGTGAGGGGGGCCTGGTTTACTGTGCAGAGCTTCCAAGATTTATCAATATCACTATACAGAGACACTGCAGGTTGTATGCTACACTGTAAGGCTGAGAGGATAAATCCTGGTTTTCCCCAAATAGTTCAGCTTTGTATGGTTAAAAGCAGATGGTGTGGGGGGGCCTGGTTTACTACGCAGAGGTTCCACGATTGAGCAATATCACTATACAGAGACACTGTAGGTTGTATCCTACACTGTAAGGCTGAGAGGATGCATCCTGGTTTTCCCCAAGTAGTTCAGCTTTGTATGTTTAAAAGCAGATGGTGGGGGGGGAGGGCTGGTTTACTACGCAGAGCTTCCAAGATTGAGCAATATCACTATACAGAGACACTGTAGGTTGTATCCTACACTGCAAGGCTGATAGGATGTGTTCTGGTTTTCCCCAAGTAGTTCAGCTTTGTATGTTTAAAAGCAGATGGTGGCGGGGGGGGGGGGCTGGTTTACTATACAGATCTTCCAAGATTGAACAATATCACTATACAGAGACACTGTAGGTTGTATCCTACACTGTAAGGCTGAGAGTATGTGTCCTGGTTTTCCCCAAGTAGTTCAGCTTTGTATGTTTAAAAGCAGATGTGGGGGACCTGGTTTACTACGCAGAGCTTCCAATATTGAGCAATATCACTATACAGAGACACTGTAGGTTGTATCCTACACTGTAAGGCTGAGAGGATGCATTCTGGTTTTCCCCAAGTAGTTCAGCTTTGTATGTTTAAAAGCAGATGGTGATGGGGGGGGGGGCTGATTTACTACGCAGAGCTTCCAAGATTGAGCAATATCACTATACAGAGACACTGTAGGTTGTATCCTACACTGTAAGGCTGAGAGGATGCATCCTGGTTTTCCCAAAGTAGTTCAGCTTTGTATGTTTCAAAGCAGATGGTGGGGGGGCCTGGTTTACTATGCAGAGCTTCCAAGATTGAGCAATATTACTTTACAGAGACACTGTAGGTTGTATCCTACTCCATACGGTTGAGAGGATGTGTCCTGGTTTTCCCCAAGTAGTTCAGCTTTGTATGTTTAAAAGCAGATGGCGGGGGGGAGGCCTGGCTTACTACGCAGAGCTTCCAAGATTGAGCAATATCACTATACAGAGACACTGTAGGTTGTATCCTACACTGTAAGGCTGAGAGGATGCATCCTGGTTTTCCCCAAGTAGTTCAGCTTTGTATGTTTAAAAGCAGATTGTGGTGGGGGAGGCCTGGTTTACTACACAGAGCTTCCAAGATTGAGCAATATCACTATACAGAGACACTGTAGGTTGTATCCTACACTGTAAGGCTGAGGGGATGCATCCTGGTTTTCCCCAAGTAGTTCAGCTTTGTATGTTTATAAGCAGATCGTGGGGGGGGCCTGGTTTACTACGCAGAGCTTCCAAGATTGAGCAATATCACTATACAGAGACACTGTAGGTTGTATCCTACACTGTAACGCTGAGAAGATGTGTCCTACTTTTCCCCAAGTAGTTCAGCTTTGTATGTTTAAAAGCAGATGGTGAGGTTGCCTGGTTTACTACGCAGAGTTTCCAAGGGAAAGCACACCACGTGGGCAAACTGAAGTTGTCTTGTTGTTTAGGGAGGTAGTATTAAAAATATATATATATATATATATATATATATATATATATATATATATATATATATATATATATATGTATATATATATGTTACAGTATATATACAAATGTATATAGCTAGGATATGATACAGCAGTTATGGGTAACATTTGTTCACAGGCCAGGCATATGTTGGTGGGAGATCCAATAAACAAACGTGTAACACCCCCCCCCCCACCACCAGCTAGGCAGGAGAGACATACAGACACACAATAAAGGTAAATACACCACTGCTTCTCAGACTACCGGCAGGAAACTACCTGTGGGAGAGATCTGCAAAATCTACACTTGAAACATAGACATCAATGTCCCTTATGGGACACCAAAAATTAATGACCGGAGCCAGGCCCTGTAATGATTTCTCTGACCAGGCTGTAGATGTACATGGACCATTAGGTCGTGCAAGCCTGATAACACATGGGTCGACACAACATATGACATGTTTCCCGACAAAGGGAGAGTGGCAGTGTGTAGTGGTGTGTTTATACCCCGATTGCACCCACAGTAAGGATGAGTGCTGTAGAGGAGTGGCAGGTAGGCGAACTATGGGTATGCGATTATGGGCTTAGGCGTGCAGGTGTTTGCTGGCAGAGCCTTATTAGGGCCGCCCCATGAATGTATGTAATATTACAATGTGGGCATAGCAGATGCCCATACCTCCCAAACCCTAACAGCACATCCACTGGATATTCCGTAAACTATTGGGGGGACACATAGGGACCATACCATAGAACTGTGGCAGATTACCAGGGACATCCGTGATTACAACTCAGAATCTAACTCTGTCCCACCTAAACGCTCCTAGAACTAGTGATATTTGGAGTAAAGGCGGTGGAATACACGTAATGAATAATGACAAAATGTTAGAGTCATAAACATCATGTACCTCAGAAAATGTCTATGAACACATATGGTCTAGTTCTGTCAATGTATCAGGTTAATAGCACCAAACTTCGAAATGTGTCCCTGATGTTGTTATGCAGTGTCCCCGATTCAGTGTTCATTCTTCCCCATTCGTATGAGAGGTCTGATAGTGATAGAAAGTGCATATTCCACTGACTAGCTTAGGAAGATAATAGAATAGGTTAGGGATACCACCTGTCCACCTTTGTGATGGACAGTCCCCTTTGGGTAGTTGTGTCCTGCAAAATAATTGAAGATATGGCAAATGTCCTGAGATTTTAGGACAAAGATTTTCTATATTGTCTGTAGTAGTTGCATAAAACAATTATTTTGTATCTGAAACACCTAAATGTTATAAGAAACAGAATAAGCAACTATAATGCTACAAGAATAAACTTTTATTTAGGCAAAACAGTGAAATTCTTTCCTTTGTACTGGCTGTGGGTATGTTCTGCCCTGCAAAATCGAACGTGTCTACATAAAAGTCCCACCTTGGGCAATTGAAAAGGTGGCAACCCTATAATAGGTATGCGGTAGCAAGACTCAGTCGACGGATGTGGGTCCCAAAACCCAATTACTTGTCTGCATTGAAGAGTCTCGGTTCCCATGTATCAGCCAGATGGGAGCAGATTATAAGAGGAGCACACAAATAATATGAACAAATCACTGGACAGGCTGCCGATTCCGTACAGTCGAACGGCATGTCATCGCCTAATGGGCAGCCATTCCCGATACTGTAGGCATGTAATCCGATGTAGTATGCATCACAAGGTAATATTGTGGTCCTCGCTCCCACCCAGCGGTGTGAGTGCCAGATGCAAGCACCAATGTTGGTGCATTTGTAAGTGCGGGAGAGAGCGGGTGTAAGCCTGTTTGGCTACCAGTATGCGAGTATTGCACTGGTAAAGCAATTTAGAGGCTAACCGAGTGTATGAAGCTGTAACCAGAGGTTAGCATTGCTTAAGACCGCACAAACCCATGTACACCCGCTCACAACTGCTTTAATGTGCCTTACTCCCTCCATATCCAATGGCCTTGTTCTGCCCTATGACCAAGTAAACATCCTCTGCAAGGCTCGGAATCAGGACCCTGCACACACAGCTAATGTGATTTATCAATACGCCATGGCAGATATACAGACAATAGACAGTAACACAAACATATCATACAGCGCAGTCATTCAACAGTATAGGAATGTATCCCATCATGTAGATGTATATGTGAATGGTTATGTCCAGTATATAGGTACATACATATATAGAGATATATCAGGAACATAACATGTGGCAACAAAGCATTACAAATGAATGGAACGGGAAACACCAGCGACGCCTGTATTATGTAGTGGTGTTGTTCTATGTAATCTCAAGACTCCCTCAGGCAGACATGTGTCATTCATACATGCAAACAGTTGTACATTGGCCGTATACATCACTCTGTGCATGTAATGTACATTAACACAACAGTACCTGCCCAATCATTATGTGTGAACAGTACTCATGCAAGGTGCTGTGTGCAACATCCTCATCATGATAAAAGTAAATGGGGTAACCATAGAGGGACCGGTAGTGTTGTATGTACAATGGGGTCATCCTCATCACGTGCACCTGGACCATTTAGGAGTGATGTGCATACCAGGATCATGCGCCTGAGGGACAGGGGTGAGGATAACAGGAGTATGTTGTAATGCATATTATAAGGGTACATGTGTCCAATGGGCACGTGTGTGAAATGGACAGTTATGTATAGGGCAGATGTTGTCCTAAGAGCTGATTGGCCTTATGTTTCTGAAGGGTGAGGGTCGGATGTGGGGGAAGGAGTGTAGGTATGGCTGTGGAGGATAGGTAGGGTAGGATCACAGACAAGACAGCATGCAGTGTTGGTATATGACACATGTGGGGGGATACACCCCGAACGGGGATGGGTGTTCGGCATTCACAAGCCCATGGGAACAGTGAGACGGAGGTCCCCAGCCATGAGCAGCCACCACTGCACCTAAACAGCTGCAAAGAAGGCAGTGCTGAGGGCTGTCCAGGAGGGGCACCTTCACCCTGTAAATGTGACACTCCACCCTTGAGCTTGCGTATCTGGCTTCAGAACCCATCAGTGAACCCCCAATGCAACACATCCGGGACCGCATGACAGAAGACATGTACCTGTCTGGTCCTGCTCCCAGGGGGGACATGCCCCATCTTCAGTGGTGGTACCACCAGAAGGTGGTGCAGAGCCAACAGAGGTTGATGTCCAAGGCTGGGCCCCAGATGTGTCGGTGCCCGGTGCCATGTTCAGCTGAAGTGGGACAGGAGGTTCTGCCAGGACCTACCAACCCATTCAGCCTATGGTGTTGCAGTTTAAACCAACATATGGCTTAGTGATAGACAAGAGCATACAGGATTGCCTACACCAGTATGCATAGATATCACCATCAACTCAACACAACAGATGGTATACGTTTGCAGAGGGAGCACAACACATGCATATATACTGCATGCCATCTGTACAATGTGTAGTAGACATGTGACCGCAGCTATGAACAGTTGCCCATTATTGGCTTGTCACTGGGAACTCCAGACAGTGTCTGTCATACATACCACTGTTTCATGTGACATATTTCCAGTCAGGGATGCGATGGCAGTAACACATCCCTATCATCATGAACTATCTGCAATCCTCACACTATGCTCCTCCTGTGCACAGATGTGTGTTCAGTGTGTAAAACAGGAAACAAATGGTTCCACACACTGACCAGTTCACAGATGGCCCTACAGATGGCGGTCCCTAATGAACAGAGTACTGTCATGTCTGTATTAAAACATGCAGAATAGCCATTACCACACACAACATGTTAAACAGGCAATAGTCTCAATGCAGCATAGCTACACTTACATGCTGTAGTCATGTGTGGCACATCACCCTCCTATCTTTAGGCTATTTCCCACAGTGTATAATGTTTGAGGTACATCCAGATATCATCTGTGATGCCGTTTCAGAACACCACATCCAGGTACCACTCACAGCGACTGTCATGTCCAAATACCAACATGTTTTTCCTAGATAGTGTACTGTGTTTATCATGTGAATGGCTATGGGAACACCATCACAGCTGTTCCACATGCAATCAGCTAGAGGACTGCAATAGGTGCAGAGGCCATCATGTCCATCACTTACAATACACATGCTGCTGCTGAGCAGGTGTACACCTCCACATCCATCAGGGAGTGTGTGGGTGGGACAGGCAAAGTACACCAGAGAATGTCTTGGAGACCTAACTCTAAGCATCGTCTGCCACACGCCTAACAGTACAGGGGTCAAACCCCTGACTGACTAGTCATTACTATTACATGTGCATGACGTTACTACATGTGCCACAAAGCCAACATGTTGCTGTGCTGTAAGAACATATGTGTGTAGGTGAGAGACATCTGCAACAGAGATAGTAGACATACATTAGGTGTGGCACACATGCCTGTCCATGTGAATGGATGCCATTGTCACCACAACCACACTCTCTAATGGACTCGCAATGACAATCTTTGCCAGGGCCACAAAAAACACAACCAAACTACTTTGTTTGCCAGACTGCAGTAATGCACAGGACTAGATGCACCACAGGGGATATGTGGAGGCTCTATGGGCTAGGGCATGTGAAAGTGTTTGACATCTGTTGGCATGCCAATGAGGGTTATACTGGGAGTGACTGTGGTTGGGAGCATCATAACCCGCACTCAGACACAAGGTGCCAGAACTGACACGCATGTATGCATTGCTGCATAGGTGTGTAGTGGTTGGCTGTGCAAGATGGCTGAACAAGGCAGGTTGAGGGGTACTCCTTGGCATCACGTCAACCGATAATGGTGTGCAGTGCAGGGGTGTAGTGTCTGCAATGTCCCACACAGATGACTACTGCATGATCTGCCCTGACATCCTGGTTACCAATGTGTATGGCCATAGCTTTGCGATGCATGTCATGTCTGTGTTTGATAGTCCTTCACATGGACATTGTCTGGGATGTGCATGTCCCACAATACTGTACAGTGACATGTACAGGTTTACCTGGTTTGCCCGGCACATGTTGTGTACACAGACTGTAATCCCCCGATATGCCAATAATGTCCTGGTGTGGCAAAACCTGCTTATAATGAGCAGGTTGACCCGGCACCTGCATTGATAGTATGATACAGGTATTCCCTGGTGTCAGTGGCATTGGTCCATACAGGGCACCTGTGTATGGCCTCTGTGGATCACATTTGATGGCACCACATATGTTGCAGGCATCCAGTGGGGAGCATAATGAAGGCGCAATGTCCACAAATATGTGCCTATTGTACTGCTGTACAGTGTGCCATGCCCTCTGCAGGTCACTACATTCACACCATGCCTACTATCTGTCATCACTGTGCATGGTACTAGCAACATAGCCGGATATCCTAGGCACCTGTGTTTGTGCATGGCAAATGGGTGCAGGACATATACTGGGTACTAGTAGGGTTGCATACGTTGTTCACCAGGCCTTTTGCCAGATGTAGGGGTATGGCTTGCCAACACAGTCCAGTGGCTGACTGACAGCTGTACTCCTCGTGAGGTGGCCAATGTGTCATAAGACGGACACCATATAGGAAAACTACAAAATCCACTCCACAACATGTCCAATGGCAAGACACTCAGCCACCTCTACACAGGCTCTGACATTCAAACACACACTTGCCATGTCCTGTATACAAACCCCTACCTACCGTATCACACTGCAACAATATGCTTTTAGGACACGTGTTACGGCAAATATTGGGATGCAGCACACCTACAGTTGTATCCCTAGCTGGGTGACAACAGCAGGAATGACAAAGGTGTTCATGTGATTTGTACAGTGAGTGCATACTCCAGAAAGCACTGTACTTGTCTCATGCAGGTAGACACACACACACACGCACACACACTTTGCATGTCTGGGATCAGAACACCGACCTAAGCACTTTTGCACACTACAGCATTACGCAGTTACAGGATGCGCTACCCCGATTACTAGGTTACAGTACTCCCAGAGGTGTATTTCTAGGTGGGTGACATCATCAGCCATGCCAAATGTGGGTATAGGAATGGTGTGGAGTGTGAGCAGTCTAAAAGCATTATTCAGTCCTCATGCAGATGGACACACACACACACACACACACACACACACACACACACACACACACACACAACTTGGCAAGTCTGGGTTTAGAACACCAATCTAACTACTTTATTACACTACAGCATTACGCAGTTGCAGAATGTGCTACCGAGATTACTGAGACACAGCACTCCCAGAGGTGTATTTGTAGGTGGGTGACATCATCAGCCTTGCCAAAGGTGGGTATAAGAATTGTATGGAGTGTGGGCAGTCTAAAAGCATTATTCAGTCCTCAGGCAGTTGGGGACAAACGCACACATGCACACACTTGGCAAGCCTGTGATTAGAACACTGATCTAGCTACTTTATTACACTACAGCATTACGCAGTTACAGAATGCGCTACTGAGATTACTGGGATGCAGCATTCCCAGAGGTGTATTTGTAGGTGGGTGACATCATCAGCCTTGCCAAAGGTGTGTATAAGAATTGTATGAAGTGTTTGCTGTCTAAAAGCATTATTCAGTCCTCAGGCAGATGGGGATAAAAACACACACACGCTTGGCAAGCCTGCGATTAGGGAACTGACCTGACTGCTTTATTAGACTACAGCATTACGTAGTTACAGAACATGCTACCGAAATTACTGGGACACATCATTCCCAGAGGTGTATTTGTAGGTGGTGACATCATCAGCCTTGCTAAAGGTGGGTATAATAATTGTATGGGGTGTGAGCAGTCTAAAAGCATTATTCAGTCCTCAGGCAGATGGGGATAAACATACACACACTTGACAAGTCTGGGATTAGAACACTGTCCTAACTACTTAATTACACTGCAGCATTATGTAGTTACAGAACGTGCTACAGATATTACTGGGACACAGCACTCCCTGAGGTGTATTTGTAGGTGGGTGACATCATCAGCCTTGCCAAAGGTGGGTATAAGAATTGTATGGAGTGTGACCAGTCTAAAAGCATTATTTTGTCCTCAGGCAGATGGACACACACACACACACACACACACACACACACACACACACATGCCAGTGGTGGGAATGGAATACCTGCCTATCTACAGATCACTATTACAATAGTGCATAGTTATGAGTCACACCACAAAGACTACACATTTCACGGCTGTCATTATGATCTTCTAGGAATGCAGACATCAACAGGGATGCTGGCAGTTAAGATGTACATACCTGTGAACCTGTGTATTTAAAGTAGGAATCCATCCTGACCTGGAGTATGCCCATGTGTGGAATGGACAACTACTATCACTATACAGGGTTACAATGGAGAAGCCCATACACAGAGGCACATAACCGACACAAGGTGTCACTGGACATGCTCATACACTTAGTAGCACAGGGCAGTCTGGGATGCATGCTGATTCTAAACACAGAAGGCCACAGTGGCCATGCTATTACAGTTAGACATAAAGAACACATTGTAATGGGCTCTGGTGTTAGTAGTTGGTATTGTAAGCAGGAACGCTGCTCTACATATATCTGTTGTCTTTTACACAACATCTGATGCTGTCCATCACCTTAAATGTACCATCTTATACCAAGCACAATACCACCACTCGCAGTGATCTCTTGCTAGGAGTGGAAACTGCTTGACCAATACAATGAGCCTTGTTAGGAATGGTAACTGCTTGACCAACACAATGAGCCAATGTCCTGCTGTAAGTACGAGGTTGTCCAGTGTTTGTCATTCTGGGATGGCATGACTGACAGTAGACAGGCCTTTGACATGTATCACATGCATCCATGATTCAAGGGAGTGGGGATAATACCCAAGTCGCATCCGCCCATATAGTGCCATTCCAAGGCAAATGCCCTAAACACAGGATAACACCCTGACACCTAGAGGACAACTGCATTGTATGCTTATGCTAACCAGTGCTAGATGTGCAGCGTCCATAATCACAGCTACTCACTGTAGATCCAACAATGGGGAGTACTGACATCTGTGCAGTGAGAATCACCTGGCTGAAGGCTCTGTAGTGCACAATAGCACTATCACCATATACCTCAGAACCAGACATGTGGGCCATAACACAGGTACGGACCGCTCCAGGTGGTGGTGTCCCCACATATATAGAGGCCACTCACATGTACTGACCGGTACCCCTACAAAAGGCATCACAGATGAGTCAGGTGCAGGACACAGTGTCAAATGCTGCATTCTAGGATGTAAACATCAGACAACACCATGCCCTCGGACCACCAACACACATCCATACATGTTGTAGGACATATAAGAGTACACCACCATGTGACCCTTGACCAGTGGACTGTACCAAGCTCTACATCAACTGTAGAGAGTATCCATGTACTGACACAGTTGCATCATGTGTTATGCAATGCAATGATACCACTGTCTGTAACCAGGTCAGCTGTACACATACCAGGGGCCCTTGGTTATTTACAACATTAGCAGATGACTGTTGCTGTGCAACAGTACACACCCTCATATTTGGATATGACATACATGTACCTGCCCTGGATACGTACATGGCACACATACACAACATGCATGTAAATAGCATAGCTATTGTTGTCCTTTGTGCAAACAGGTGGCTACAGCCATTACACACATGCACATGGAATGTAGGTCCATGGCTGCTGAATGCTAACAGTACATAAGGTGTGATATCAATGTTGACAGAGGTAACATTCCCTCTGTACCGGTCACCCATTACACCTATCATATCATATAACAGTCCATGTGTCATGTATGTCATTACACATGTCCACCAATTGCAATGCCTACAAACATGCCCAAATGACAGGAATGTAGGACATACACACATGTACCTGTAGTGGTGTGCGTTCAGATACCATGCATGTGCAGTTGCTAATGTATGCAGGTGACATGTATCTTAGTACATCATGCAGTTGCAATGCAGCCTTAACATTGCCAACTGTATATGGTGATATGCTGAATGTACAGAAAGATGTACCTCAGGTATCGACAGATGTGTGGAAATAACAAAGTGGTGGGGCATCTTTGCAGATGGATGTTTGCTGAGGACAGCTCACAGGTGTGTCACAAGCAGTCCTACAATAATCTGTGTAACTGGTAAGCAATGGTTTCATTAATTGAAGGACATAACACATAACATAGACAGGGGTCAGGGTGACACCGAAGGTAAATTACTTGACACCTGTAACATTTAAGATGTCCCTTGTGCATATATCAGCAGTGTTGCCAAAGGAAGCATCAGTACACTTTGTAACATGTGCAATACTGTTGTAAGTCTGTCATACATATCATGAGCTAGGCAGGTGTTTGATTCACAGTACATGTGTTGCGTGTGTGTCCATATATGTCACGTATGGTGGGGAATACATCTCAATTGTTACTCACTCTCCTGTACACTATTGTACACATATGTACAGACTGCAATGTAGAAAGCAGGACATAGGCAGGGGCGTGTATCTTACACATGTGAGGTATCTGTATGTGCGTAACATAGGTGTAAATAGTGAATGCCACAGTGTGTGTGTGTGTGTGTGTGTGTGTGTGTGTGTGTGTGTGTGTGTGTGTGTGTGTGTGTATGGCTCTCTGGTCCCTGGAGTGAGGATGTATGTTACCATACTGAACTGATAAGACCCCCTCCCCCATCCAGGCGATGCAATCTACTATCCGTGTTGCTGTCCCCGATCTTAGGCCATACTGACTACCTGTACATGTGTATTCTCTGTGGTGCATTATGTAGGTGCACAGTACTGTAATGATGATTTTCACATAGGCAGGGGTCCTTACCTCAACAGTGGCAACTGTGTGTGAGTGTGTGTTACTGTGTCAGTAAATCCGTGAGTGTGTGGGTGTGTTACTGTGTCACTGAATAGATGTGTGTCAATACCTGAGTGTGTGGGTGCAGTTGTGTGTTGGCATCCTATCATGGGAACGTGTATTACTGCTTCCCAATGAGGCATCACACTTCCCACTGGCCTCTACTCTTGTAATCAGCTAGACCACTCTCTTACCTCACCACTCCATGTAACTGTACCTGTGATGTCACCCAGTATGGATGTCATGTCTGTAGCCACAGTAGCTTAATACACAGCTATGATGCTCTTGGATCAGTAGACGTGTTTGGAACGTGGGACATTCTCACTGTTATGTGGCAGCTACACAGTGCATGCTGGTATATTCATACATACCTGTGAGTAGTCCACATTGACATATGGGACACTAACTGCAAACACTAACATCCACCGGCACATGCAATTAGACCTGAAGGAGGAAAGCAGAGCATCATGACCAACATGCAGTTACCTGCTGTTACACAAGACACATACTGTTAACAGTACAAAATGCATTGTACACCTGTAGTACATGGTATGTCTGCCGCCTGTCAACAGTACTCAACAATTGTAAACTACACTTATCTTCCTAGTCTGTTCACCCTGTGCATCAGACCATATGAGCATGTCCCTGCACTGATGGTGTGGATGTCAGGGATGTGGCACAGGCATTATCATATGCACAGGGTGATAATGTTTGCCAGAGGCCTAAGCTGCACCATTGGATGACATCATGTGTGTGGATTAGGGCCTTTTATCTAATTGGGCGTGTGTGGATGTTATGCATGTGTGTGTGTTGCAGTGCCCTACATATGTTTCCAGTGTGTGCATGTATGTATGCACACAGTTCTGGCATGTGTCTGGCCTACACAGGGGTATTATTGACAGTTGCAGACTGTACAGACCAGGTTTTACAGTTCACGGTGTCCGGCCATGGACATGTGGCCTGTGCCTGCCAGGGATTGCATGGGCACTACCAGGCAGAGGTGCCGATTGGGTACTGTCTGATGACACTTGTCCACTGGAACCATGTCCCTTTTGGGACCATCCAGGGCCACGTCCACATGGCCTGCTGTGTCGTGGTGTGGAAAGCACAGCACTAGCTGCACTGCTGCTGCTACCGCCACTATGGGAGCGGATATGTGAGGTAGCTCGTTCACGTAGACCTGAAACAGGTGATGTAGCAGACCTACGTCCACATACCCGATGCCTCACTCCTACCAGATGTTCCAACACAGACAGCTCACGCTCGCAGATTGTCATGCCACGGTCAAGGACTCCAACCTTGTCACCCAGCCGTCTATCCAAAGCTTCAGCAATATGCTGTTGACCATTTACCATTGCTTGGATGTTGTTGCTTAAAGAATGGACAACAACCCTCTGAAGCCTCTGATCTTCTCTGTTGTGCCATTCAGCACATGCCTGTGTTTCCATTACAGCCTGAAACATATGTCTGGTGACACCAGCTGCTGCACTCTGTCTTGCAGGGGCATGTTGGCCAGAGGTCCTCCTATAAGCAGAACTGGCCACATGCCTGTGTGGGGCACCACCAGTCAGTTGGCTGACACCTAGGTGTGCAGGCACACCTTCCATAGCCCCACACTTTCCTGTTCCAAGCTACCACACGACAACTGTCTTTCCTCTATGGCCACTGATGATAGGGTATGTGTAGGCATGGGATCTGTGTGCGGGGATGAGGGAGATATAGGTGGAATGGCAATCAACGACACAGATTCAGCCCCTGACAACCCTGCCTGTGCCTCAATCATACGTTCATCATCACTCCTAGAGTCTGTGGGGACACTAACATCAGATGTACCGCAGGAGGGCAACGCACCTCCATCACCTGTGAGGGGCAGACAAGAATTGTACATTACAATCTATACAATAGACACAGACACACACACAGACACACAGACACACTATGGCACCCAACATGCATGTAATATGACAGAAGGCATGCAACATGCATGTGATACGGCATGCAATGCAGACAATAATAGTGGTAGTTATCATACATCCCTGGGTTGCACACAACAGCATGCATGTGTCATAGCAGAAGACATGCAAATTACACAATTATAGTAGTAGTTAGCATACATCCCTGTGTTACACCATGTAGATCAGCACAGGTTAACAGTACACTTGCCTGATGTGTGGCATATGACCTTTAATACGAAAACGAAGCAATTCACACCA
Organism: Protopterus annectens; assembly: GCF_019279795.1. Classification (NCBI taxonomy): domain Eukaryota; kingdom Metazoa; phylum Chordata; order Ceratodontiformes; family Protopteridae; genus Protopterus; species Protopterus annectens. The sequence continues at coordinate 1,880,533,830 of NC_056737.1, read as the reverse complement.
AAGCAACACTTCCACTGTACGAAGAACCAGACCGTTGGAGAAACATTAGGATGGAACAGACTTTATTGCTCTTAAAATAACATTAAAAAGTTCGCTATTCAGCGTAAATCATTCATTAGACCAGAAAAACATTTAAAATCAAGCGCTTTTGCTTGGTCTCAATACCAAGCTTTATCAAGATGAAGTATGTGCTGAATGGAGCTGTTAATATAGGGCTCATTTACCACCATGTGACAACAGTAATAATTAAACTTTAAAGCTATACAGTCATTGACTAACCTAACTACACTTCACTTGCAACATAATACCATTACCATACCGTACATTGATGTTCATATAAATAAATAAAATATAGGAAATCATGTTGACCTTAATAAAATGTTAAAATACATTGGATCCATATTCTTATATCTTACAATAGAATGAATTCACTTTATGTTCTTTACCCTGATATTTAATTATATCCTACCCATGTCTATTAAAACTAGTATGTATATAAATATATAAAAATATTGAGATATATATAAAATATATATAAATTTTATGATGTATAAATATATAAATAATTAAATACACAAAGTTTATACAAAATATTCTTAATAAAACATATGGTGAGAATTTTCTTAAAAATTTTAAATATTTTATATATAAACTACTCCCTAAAATACTTGTTAAAAACCAATGTATTACAAAAAATGATATACATATTATCCCATATTGTATTACATTAATGTATCTAAACAAATGGCATACTGATCAAACAATTAACAATTTCTGTAAACAATACATTGGATTACTTATGAAATCACAGTCTGGCCATTCTTAATTTAAGGACACTTTTTATGTTTATGTTATCATTCAAACCAAGACTAGTGGCAGCATCTAATTTGAGCTACCACAAAAGTTCCTTATATTCTAGATGTGCTTCCCAATCACCCCCTCTACCATCCATTTGTACTTGTTCTAACACAATGAAGTTTAAACACATCTCTGGGCATGAAGTAGAATGTTTATAATGTTTAATGTTATTTTAAGACAAGAGCAATAAAGTCTGTTCCATCCTAACGTTTCTCCAACGGTCTGGTTCTTCGTACAGTGGAAGTGTTGCTTTGGCATATGACCTTGACAATCATATGTAGAATGAAATGTGATCTGCTGACGTGTGCAATAACATGCATACATGTTTAACACAATGGTGTTCTGTCAAATATACAGTGGGGTAATGGTGTCCCAATGCAGTGTTGTGTGTCCACCCTACAGATACACTGCAAATTTAGCTGATGTGCATGGCCATTGCAGGGAATCATGCAGTGTCTCTATTGCTATACAGTATGAGTTACAGACAGTTCATAGCCATGACTGTGTTTAGATACAGTACATATATACTGTGGAATGTGACCCACATCACTGACGTATACACACTAAATCATGATGTGGAATGTGTGACACAGGTCACTGAAGGGTATACGAATGACACCCCTGCACATCTGCAACCATATTGCTGCTGCATGGCAACTATGGCCAGACATGGTGAACTCATCGGTACACCATATCCCACATGACATCTGTATACCACACACACACACACACACACACACACACACACACACACACACACACACACACACACACACACACACACACACACACACACACACACACACACACACACACACACACACACACACACACACACATGAGGAGCAAGTATGACATTGATTTCTGATACCAGCAAGGGGAATGTACTGTATCTGTGGGCTGATGTGGATACTCTACAGGTGACTGCTGTCATGCCGTGACACATTCAAGATGTTCAACACATCTCATGTGGTGGATTGATGTCACGCCTACACAAGATGTGCACAGGCCTGCAGGATGTCTTGTGTTCCACATCTGCAATATAACCATTACACAAAGGCCATAGTTGGACCATGTGTAGCCATTGTACGACAGGGTGTACACACAAGCACATCACATCTACTGTGTGTGTGTTGCTTCGTGTCTCTGGCCATCCGCCATGGCCATGTGTGTATATGTGCTGGCCAAATTATTGTGACGGGCATCTATTTCAAATGTCTGTGTTGTCCCATATGACAAACACCCATAGATGTCATATGCTCCACTGACAACAGGGTTATGCAGACAAAGGGTGGTATGTTTGGTATGTGGGATATGTTTTTTCAGGATAGTTGGGCAGTGTTGCATCCAGCCCACTAGATGTCATGGACATGTCAAGATAGCACATCACATTGTGTGACATTCATAGCAGGGTTATGATCCACACCAGTGAATCCTGTGGGCTGGCCATACTCCAGCTCACTGAGTAGTACTGTTTGTATTCCCCACATGTGTAGTTCTGATCTGTAGTACATGTCCCTACAGTGAACAGCACCTCCACCATTGTATGCACAGCTGTCCACACATCTGGCAATGACAGTTTGTGAGGATTCATCTCGGTGATTCACATAGTTTGCAAGTGTTGCACATGGGTAGCCATTGTTATGCATTGCAGGTCCGACCTGTATATTGTGACAGGACCATACATTATGTGTACATGTGGTAAATGGCCACATGGCAGATAGATCTGTGCATTACGATGCCTGATAAATAATAATGATCTCACCTGCAACAGATTGCTGTCACAGCGGAGCACCAGAGGTACCTAAATAGGAGTAACACAGCAGTATGAGCATTATCCACACCTGTATGATAGCTACAGGGTGCATTGTGCATGTTAACACAAACACCAGTACATTAGACTATACTATGGTGTATGCACATGTGCGCATACACAGAGTAGCATACTACAGTATGTGGCATGTGTGTATACATGCCTTGCATATGATGTTACATTAGATATTGTACAGTGACACATGCAACTATATGGAATATACTTATTATAGGTGCAGTAGTGACTTACCAAGCAACTCCAGGCATGGTGGTTGAGAGACACCCACCTCCACAATATCGGCTAAGGCTTGTGGATGTGGTTCTGCAGGTGTCCCCAGGTTGTCCAGTAACTCCTCGGTACGTGTGAGTGGGGGCTGGGTTGGTGGTCCACCACCTGTTGCACCTTGTTCTCTGGTGATTGCATTTGCACGCTGTTTTGCCCATCTAATGAGGTCTGTACAGTGTCTGCGCACCTGCTGGTATGTGCGGTTGTGGTCACCCATATCATTAATCCTCCTGCAAAGTTCCATCCACAGGGCAACCCGCTGCTGTGCATCCTGTGGCATATGGCTGAACAGGATATCATGATTGCCATGTAGGTATGGGATGAGAGCCTCATCCTCCAAGCGGGTATAAGGGGGCAGTCTTGCACATGGCATACCTGGAAGACATAATGATGGAGACAGGTCACAGTAACTCACAAAGACATACAGAGCTACAGCTGAACGTACATGTTCATTACATTTATTACAATTAAATAGTTGTCTTTGCAAATCTACATGACACTGACACCACTGACATGTTTGTGTCACACACATGTGACACTCAGTGGTGAGTGGATATTATCACCATATATGTGTGTGTGTCACCTGATTACATTGCTCATACTCCATGTGGATGCTGTCTTGATGTGGGCATGTCTGTTTGCCTGTACTGGTGTTCCTACCTATCAGCACAGGGCTGGATGTGGCCACATTAATGCAGTCGAACTTGATGCTGTGTATATGTCACATATAAAGACTTACACTGCCTAAACAGACATGACCTGTGACCCTGCAGACTTACTCATGGAAGGTTTTACATGTATGTGTTCTGCCATTTACATCTACATGGCACTGTACAGCAATTCAATATCCTGCCATGTATCACCTGTGTTGCACATGTGATACACATGGGACACTGGATAGCCAGAACGTATTAGCAGGGATGGATATCAACTAAAGCATGTACAGTCAAAGTCAACTAGTAGGCTATATGCCCTGGGCCATGTATGAATCTAGGATGAAAGGTTACCTAGCTGTAGCCAACAGTCAGGTCTCTGGGGCCAGGTGGAACAGTGTCAGATAACTGATCCACAGGGTTAATGACACATTTACCATGCGGTCATCACACCATGTCTGAGAGGGGGGCGATGTGCAGCTTTGCTGGACAGGAATGCATAGTATGGCAGGACTATATAAAGTATATGGGACAAGGATCTGTCCACCATGTGGTGATCCTAGTAGTAGGAAGGTGGATGTCCATGAAGTATGTGTTTGAGATCAGGATGTGTACGTGTAGCATGTCCAACTTCACTGGGTTGGACATGGATTTATTCAGGGTATGCATCATGCTACATAGTGGAGATGGGGAATGGGAAGGCTGGTGTAGGTCATCTGAACATGGCCAATACCCCTTAAAGGAAATATGGGATCTGATATGGGTCACTTGAGTATTGTGTATGGCTGGACAATGATCTCTATATTCATGGATGCCACCCTGTCATGATTAGGGTTGCCACAAACAACTACCTGACAGGTGTGGTGACGTAACTATCACAGGAAAGACAACTTCCCAGCTGCATCCCTTACACACAGTGTCCATTATGTTGACCGCTGCCTAGGTGGTAGTTCATGGGTACAGGGTTATTAACATAGGGGTAACAATGCAATATGTAGCTGTCAGATTGTGGCCATATGTCACACACCTCACCCACAAAGCCCTTTATGTATGTTGTCCACAACACTCTGAGTTGGCTATTGCTCCTAGGTCATAGTCATTCGCATACTTTAATAGGCAGATGCCGTCTGATAGTCTGTGTGGTATGGACTACAATGAGGGGGAGTACAATTAATTAACCCTGTCTTACTGTAGCTGGCACTGGTGTGATGTGCATGCATTATTCAGACACATTCCATAGTGTTGATTCTGCCAGCAGTTCCATTGCAAAACACTCCTGTGACTTAGGAATGTACATCTAGTATACCGAGTGTAGGTGGAACACAGTATGGGTGATGATGTCCTATGACCTGGCAAGGTTATTATATGCAATGTGAAATCAACCTTACTGTCACCTACATCTGTAGTGCTGACATCAAATAATTTGATCAAGGTTCATGGCCTTTCAGACCAGATTCAGCAGAGTAGTAGTGCAGTACTTCCCATTATCAGTGGTGTCTCCCCCTTTGTGGGTTGTGATACCTGTTGGTGTGCACCATTCAGCGTGTACACAGCCTGACATGAAACTATGTTTTACATGATGTGTATGTGGAGAGCAACTTGTTTTGCCATATGTGTATGATACAACCTGGGATGTGGACAGGTCCCATGCAGCCTGAGTGCAGCTTGTACCTGCATAGTTGTGGGTATAGGGGCTCTGTGGTGTACATGGATATATGATTGTGTACATGTTTGGGGGGGCAGTGTGTTTATGTTATCCAAGACCCTATCTGGATTGCTTATTTATGCTCAGCACTTGTTCAGAACTTGTAAGCACTATGTAAGCTATAAATTACTATAGCACTCAATCTTCCTCATTACCTAGAGGTAAACAGGTTATGTACATACTTTTCTCACTTGCTTAGAGTAAAATAGCTCTTGTTCTTCCTTTCTTCACTTATCTAGGGGAAATTAGTTTTATATTCAGGCATGTCCAAGGGTCAGCTGCCAGTGTTCTCTCCTGTCTATCTGATGAATCTGGACTTCTTGAGGCAATGTACACATTGCCTCATGTACACAGGCAACCCTCTCCACCTACCACCCAACACTACAACCTGTGAGAAATGCACTTGTCTAGCCAAACTGGAGGTAAAGCTCTCTCCAACTAAGACTGACCCTGACAGTCATGTGGAGAAGGTAAACATTCACACCACACCACACTCATCGCATAGTCTTACTGAATCTACCCCACCATTAACTGGGAAAACTAGTCGTGTACCAACTCATTAGCCCACCACTTTCTGGAATTCATAAACACCAATGCCCTGGATCAACTTATCCACACACCCACCAGGGGCAACAATATCCTAGACCTAGGCATTAACAACATGAGTGACCGGTGTTCCACACCTGAAGTCAACTCCTTGTTGGTCTGATCCTACCATAAGCTGAACACCCTTGATATCCACATCCCGCCCCCACCCCCCATTAAGGGAACCACAGTATAATATATCTACAAAGCCAACTTCATGCTTCTTAAGATAGATGTGCTGAACTTCATGACACCTGTGCAGATGGACAATACAGTTACAACTGCTGAATCCTACACAAATGCACTCTATAAGCACATTCACGAGTGCATGGATCGTGGTATCCCAAACAGAACCAAGACACTATACTCCTAATTAAGGAAGCCAATCTGGTGTTCCCCTGCCATAAACAAACTGTACAACAGAAGGAAGACACTGTTGCAAAAGAGAGTACAATCCCATGCATGGAGGAGCTCCATGGTCAGCCTCAGTAAGAAGGTGAGATCCCTTATAAGATCCTCCAAAGCTAGCTATGGAAACAAAGCCACCACTAATTCCAATGACAACCACAAAGCATTCTATAGCTATGTCAAATATCTCGATGTCAACACCCAGATCTGCTCTGAGTTACAGCACAAAGGCATGAACATTACAGAACCAACTGATATTGCCAACATCCTGGCAGATAGCTTCAGTGCTACCTTCCCACCCCCCACACCTCCTAAAGGGCCCATATCTATACAGGAAAAGTGCAGAGTCCCTGTAATCACAACTACATAGGTAAAAGCTGCACACTCTAAAGCCAATATCACAGAATCCATGGGACCAGACAACATGCCAGGCTGTGTTTTACATGAATTTCAGAATGTACTGGCTGCCCTCCTACGCACCATGTTCAGTAATAGCCTCGCATCGGGCTTTGTGCCCCCTGAATGGTGCACAGCAACAGTTATCCCACTTCACAAAAGTGGAATTCAGAATGGACCATGGGACCTATTGCCCTATAGGCCTGACTAGCCTGGTCTGCAAGGCTATGTAGCACATCATCATGGATCTCAGTCACAGAGACATTGGGTACTTCCAAACCTTTGACACCTCCCAGTTTGGCTTTGTTAAGGGCAGACCATGTCTCCTAAACCTGCTGGATGTCTTAGAGACAGTTACCAAGGCATTAGATGAGGATAAGGAGGTCCACACAGCCTACCTTGATCTCTCAAAGGCTTTCAACACCATTCCACATTCTGGTATTATAGACATACCCATCCAATTGAACATTAACCCCTACACCATGTGATGGTTTGCAAATTGGCTCACGGACAGAACCTATACAGTGGGAGTTGCATACTCTAGATCTGACTGTATACCAATTACAAGTGGCATCTCCCAGGTCTCAGTCCTAGGACCCCTCATGTTCAGTATATAATTATCTGATGTACAGGCAAGCACAGGAGGCCATTGGCTGAAAAGGTTTGCAGAAGACTGCATACTAGGGGCCATAATTGTTTCCCCAGATGATACAGACACCCTCCGAAAGGGTCGCACTGAGACAGATACCTGGTGTCAATATCATGGCCTCAAGCTGAATGCCAAAAAGTGCATAGTCATCCCCTTTGGATATAACTAATTACCCATGGACTACCACATAGGTGCTGGTCCCCTACATACAGAAAAGGTAATAAGGGATCTGGGAACCCCAGTAGATAGCACTCTCTCCTTTGATACCCATAATGACAAGGTGGTTAGAATATCCTTCTACATGGCCCCCCTAATCTCTAATGGGTTCGCATCCAGAACAAAGGAAACCATTGTGCATCTCTACTCATGACTTATTAGACCCATTAAAGTATACAACACCCCATTTGGGATGTTCCTTACAAGACAACTGCAGCAGCTTGGAAGACCACAACAGTACCACACCAAGAGGATTATTGACCTCAAACAGATGACCTATGCAGCCCAACCTAAGAAACTCCAGCTGTACTCGGTTGCATACTGCATACTCACAGGTGATCTCTGCTTGACATACATGGCCCATGTCCAACCCAGTATTGCTGGATATGTTCCATTTAAACAGAAGCCCCTGAGAGCCACATGCTGTAGGGATATACACCTAACCACAACGATGACTAGGACATGCTGGACGGATAGATTAATGACCCGGAGATGCCTCACGCTTTGGAACATGATTCCAATGTACATCAGGCAGGGCCCCTCACTAGCACTCTTCAAGGGAAACCTTGACGGGTGGATGGGAGACAGACATGTACCCCAGGGATCACTGCAGTGGCTCTGCTGGACAGAGGCACAGGGAACTAATGGCTCTGCCGTTCAGAGGCACAGGGAACTAACCTAAGGCGGTGGCAAAAGCCAACACACTCTAGCTAGGCTTATAAATACCCTTGGGGCCAACTTTCGACATGTTATTCTCAGTAATACACCCATACATATGCCTACTGTTACAATATATCAACATATACTATCCCCTGTTATAGCAGATACTTGTTGGACCAGCCCTGCTACTGAAAGCAGCTGGTGAGGAATATTTGGGTTCAAAGCCTTTATATAGCATCCCTTGTGGTGTATGCAGTGTTTGCCTTGTGATCTACAGCAGCACACACATAAATACTACAAGCATTACTATGCTTAACAATACATCACTACAAGATAACTGTTTTCACTGTATGGATTACATGCACTTTAAATATTACAGAAAAGGTACTACATACACAGACATACTGAGTGTTCTACATACCTTATTAGTAACTCGAGGTGTCGTTGACTGTTAATCCAATCCTTTTCAGTTTGTGTTTCAATCTTCTTTGTAATGTTATGCTGGTATAGACAGATGGTTTGAATGTGTAATAAGCCATCCTTTTCTAGTTAAATATCGGTAACGTGCTATCCTGACCATCAATTGGTGTTCCAAAGTAGTTAATTAGATGCACATCAGCTGTGCAGCTACTCCATTAGTCAATACCATGGCAACAGTGGTGTATAATTGTGTACTCCACTTGGGCGTTGTCCGTTTGCCTTACGTTCAAGGAAGATGGCCTGGATGTGTTGGTTGTGATGTATTTCAACAGCTATATGGAGACAGACAGAGATATATTAACTTCATGACTCCCGTGGATTGTGTGTAATGGCTAGAAAATGTTGTTCTACATGTGAGTACAGCTGTTATATTTCAGAACATTGCTACTTATGCAGGGCTTGTTTGTACTTGATACTTCTGCAGATGTTTCAGTCTGGCAAGAATGTTTGGGCAGCTCAAGGCTGTATGACTATGCATGAACTGTTAGGTGGTTTACAGTGTGCTCACCAGACATCCTTGGTTTGGTGTACATGTGTATCATACTGTGCTGTTAATCAGTAATTGGTAACACTTCCCGGTGTACACTCAACCCTCTGAAACGGGATTAGTGCAAACAAACCCTGTAACATCAGCAGCTGTTCCATTATATAACAGCAACTATTTCACATAAGGCCATGTTAGTTTGTCTCTGAAAAGGTATGTTAAGGCTTCTGCAGATGTCGTACAGTGAGTGAATACTTTGTGATGTTATTACAGTTTGCATTGTAATTTGTTTGGGTGTGAGGGTGATGTTGGTGGGTGTACATAGCAGATGCAGGTGTGTAGGAACTGCTTTTATACATAATCGATATGTGCGTGAGGGTTCCTTCCCTATTTGAACACCTATCCTTTAGTGGACTAGCACTATGGTAATTGCAGGCTGATTCATTAAGGCACTGTTAACTGGTTCCTGTATAGCATGCAGGTGATGTTAGTCCTTGAATCCTTTCAGAATGCATCTGAATGTAATAAAGAGTTGCTACATGAACGCTGTGCATTTCTGTCATAGGTATTTGCAGTCATTGGAGTTGTGTTGGTGACTGACCCTCTTTGGCTAGGGTTGCCACCTTTTCAATGGCCATAGTGGGACATTTTCGGGACACACATCAGATTTTGCAGGCTGACACAAACCTACGGTCAGTACAAGGGATAGAACTTTCCTTTTTTGCCTAAATATAAGCTTATTCTTGTAGCAGTTTAGTTGCTTATCCTGTTTCTTGTAACATGTAGATATTTTATACACAGAAAGAATTATTGTATGCAACTATTACATTACATATGGGACATAATTATGTCCTACAATCTCAGGACATTTGCCACGTTTAATATATTTGGTCAGGACACACCCGCCCAAAGAGGGACTGTCCCTCGCAAAGTGGGACAGGTGGTAAACCTATCATTGGCTCATGTCCATAGCACATATTTGTAATAGTGTATAAGCATATACTCTCCATAAGAAACAGTAGAGGCCAGCATGAGTAGCTCCACGACTTTATTCGTAAAATAATGAAATACTGCAAAAGGACATAATAATGTCCAAATAACAACACTCAAACTAGTTTCGGCTACTGCCTTCTTCAGTGAGAGAAAATAAGGAAATAATTAGTTCAACCAGCAAACCAGTAGTCTTTATATATTTTTTACCCAGCCAATAGCAAAAGAAGGTATAGTCCATGCCCTCTGAATAATTCATTAGTTAGCAACCAGGCTGCAGTAAACAAAAAGTAAATGAAGACATATTTTAGGATGTCCTTAATAATAATCTGATGTTTGGTATATAACATAAATTAAAAAAAAACATTAGTTAATGAGTGAATGAATGATCCATGTGAACATACACAATTAAACCATGGGTGAAAATAAAACAACAAGGCTATATATATTCTAGTATTTATAATACTAAAAAGACTAAATCAACACTGTCTCTGAGTCCTATAGTCTTATGATAATAAATAAATAAATAAAGGAGTATACTCATCATAAATGGTCATTAAGACCTGGTGGAAATAGGGCTCCGAGATGAATAATCCAATACTTTTCTTTGTGGCTAAGTATACTTGGCCATCCTTGTTGATTGTGCCTGTTGCCTGTAATTTTATCAATGACTGTAAACATGAATTTTGCCGTAGGGTGTTTAATAGTATGTTGGTAAAGGGCATTCATCAATTTCATATTACGAATGTCACTCCGATGTTCCCCTATTCTTATTCTTAGTGATCGTGAAGTTTTGCCCACATAGAAAGCAGAACACTGACATGTTGCCAGGTATATAACCCAGCTGCTTGAGCAATTACCAAATATCCTAACATCATAAACTTTGCTTGTGTTGGTACTGGTAAATTGTTTAAGCTTGTTCACTTGACTACACGAAGTGCAGTGGCCACAAGGGAAAGTTCCCAAGAGTTCATCCCCTATTATAGTCAATTGTTTGTATTTGGCCCCTCCGCTCTCTCTCTGTTTGTAATGTGAAAATAATGATCCCAAGGTTTTACCTCTCCTGTATGATAGTTGACATTTGTTACCCAGGATACTACGAAGATAGTCATTAGCTAACAGAATGTTCCAATTGTCATTCAGAACATTCCTAACCACCTGGTGGTTCCTACCAAAGGTGGTAATGAACCTGATAGTGTTATCCTTTGGGTTGTGTGTGCGGTCCTTGTATTCCAGCAAGGTTTTCCTATCTTGTTTGTCTGTCCATGCACTGGCGGATGCAATATCAAAATTGCAATATCCCCTGTCCAAGAATATATTCTTCAGATCTACTTTAGCATTCTCATAATCGATATTTGAAGAACTGATCTGTTTAATTCTCAAATATTGAGATTTGGGGATATTGCGGATGGTGTGGCGCGGATGCATACTAGATGCATGAAGTAATTAATTGAATTGTGGATATTTACGATGAATCTTAGTACTTAGGGTATGGTCCTCATTCCGATACACAGTAACATCCAAAAAATCAATTTGATCAATATGAGAAGTAATAGAGAACTCAATACCCCATATATTGCTGTTAAGATATTCCACAAATTCAATAAGATATGTTGAGTCTGCACGCCACACCATCCAACAATCATCAAAAAATCTCCGCCAGATATCAATTTCCACCAAATAAATGTTATGCAGGGGATTATAAATAAGGCATTCCTCAAGATAGGCCATAAAAAGATCTGCATATATGGGGGCAAAGGAGGCCCCCATGGCCATACCTTGCAATTGCCAGTAGCACTCCCCTTGAAAATAAAAAACATTTTTGCTAAGCACATGTTCTGACATACAGATTAGCAATGTATTGAATCTCGGTGGATACAGTTCAGCCTTGTTTAACCAATGTTGTAGTGCCTGCAACCCTGCCCAGTGTGGTATGCTTGTGTACAAGGACTTTACATCAAGTGTGCACATCAACCATTGAGGCTCAAGTTGTGTGCCTTCAATAATTTTCAAAAATTCTGTTGTAGATAGGAAAACCTTGCTGGAATACAAGGACCGCACACACAACCCAAAGGATAACACTATCAGGTTCATTACCACCCTTGGTAGGAACCACCAAGTGGTTAGGAATGTTCTGAATGACAATTGGAACATTCTGTTAGCTAATGACTATCTTCGTAGTATCCTGGGTAACAAATGTCAACTATCATACAGGAGAGGTAAAACCTTGGGATCATTATTTTCACATTACAAACAGAGAGAGAGTGAAGGGGCCAAATACAAACAATTGACTATAATAGGGGATGAACTCTTGGGAACTTTCCCTTGTGGCCACTGCACTTCGTGTAGTCAAGTGAACAAGCTTAAACAATTTACCAGTACCAACACAAGCAAAGTTTATGATGTTAGGATATTTGGTAATTGCTCAAGCAGCTGGGTTATATACCTGGCAACATGTCAGTGTTCTGCTTTCTATGAGGGCAAAACTTCACGATCACTAAGAATAAGAATAGGGGAACATCGGAGTGACATTCGTAATATGAAATTGATGAATGCTCTTTACCAACATACTATTAAACACCCTACGGCAAAATTCATGTTTACAGTCATTGATAAAATTACAGGCAACAGGCACAATCAACAAGGATGGCCAAGTATACTTAGCCACAAAGAAAAGTATTGGATTATTCATCTCGGAGCCCTATTTCCACCAGGTCTTAATGACCATTTATGATGAGTATACTCCTTTATTTATTTATTTATTTATTATCATAAGACTATAGGACTCAGAGACAGTGTTAATTTAGTCTATTTAGTATTATAAATACTAGAATATATATAGCCTTGTTGTTTTATTTTCACCCATGGTTTAATTGTGTATGTTCACATGGATCATTCATTCACTCATTAACTAATGTTTTTTTTAATTTATGTTATATACCAAACATCAGATTATTATTAAGGACATCCTAAAATATGTCTTCATTTACTTTTTGTTTACTGCAGCCTGGTTGCTAACTAATGAATTATTCAGAGGGCATGGACTATACCTTATTTTGCTATTGGCTGGGTAAAAGATATATAAAGACTACTGGTTTGCTGGTTGAACTAATTCTTTCCTTATTTTCTCTCACTGAAGAAGGCAGTAGCCGAAACTAGTTTGAGTGTTGTTATTTGGACATTATTATGTCCTTTCGCAGTATTTCATTATTTTATGAATAAAGTCGTGGAGCTACTCATGCTGGCCTCTAGTGTTTCTTGTTGATTGGTTTGGCCGAGCATGCTGTATGTGCAAGGCATGCTGTTTGGATATACTCTCCATATCCTTAGTTCATAAAGTTTGGTCGTGGCCGAATGTGTGATTGCTATGGTCCATGTTATACTCATATATGAACACTTCAACCGCTGTATACGGGATACCTACGGAATCCCAAAACCACACAATTCCGACGTCCACAGTACCAGGCCCAGACTCCCATACCCCACATTACCGACAGTGACAGTAACTCGTGAAAGTAACACAAACATGGAACACACACACGCACACGTAGACACACTGCTACCCACCACATCCAAACAAACATCCTACACTATGTATGAGCAGGTGGGCAAGCCCCTCCCACACCCCTCATGTGGGTGTCTGTGCCCCCCACACACCCCCTACTTTAATATTCTACCTCCTAGATCGCACAAACAGATGCACAAAGCAAACCCACACCCACACATTACAGTCCCCCAGGAACACACCACATTCAGAACACACACTTACACACACTACAGCCCTCAAAAACACACATGCACACAGTAACCTACCTGAACCGCAACACCAGAAGCACTGACTAAATGTCCCTTAACATCTGGATTTTAAACCTCGCGCTTCTAGTGTTTCGGTACTGTGGTCTTTCGGACTTTAAGCCTCCTGATTACGTGCGTCGGTATGTCAACCAGTCGGTATGTGGTAGGTATCCCATTTATATGTACCTCCATGGTTATGTAGATGTTGTTAACCTATCTATATATCTACATATATATGTATATCCCAATATATCAACATATATCTCTCTCTATCCCCCTCTCTCCCTATATATATATATATATATATATATATATATATATATATATATATAGATAGATATATATATGTATGTATATATATATATATATATATATCTATATCTATATATATATATATATATATATATATATATATATATATATATATATATATATGGGTCCATATGAGTTGATCGACAACTCAAAACAGCGACAGTGACTTCACCAAGTCACATCGCCGACATCGCAAAACACGGAGGTTTACCGAGTAACGGATGCAAATTCGCTACTCATGCCTACCATGGTTTGTTAAGTGTGGCAGTGTCATGCAACCATGGTAGGCATGAGTAGCGAATTTGCATCCGTTACTAGGTAAACCTCCGTGTTTTGCGATGTCGGCGATGTGACTTGTCGGTGAAGTCACTGTCGCTGTTTTGAGTTGTCGATCAACTCATATGGACCCATAAATATATATATATATATATATATATATATATATATATATATATATAGATATAGATATAGATATATAGCTTACACCTTTCATTGGCTACATGCTGGTTTGTCCTATTTCCACACTTTCCTACCTTTTGTGTTTTATCTTGTCAGTATACACAACTGCCATTGGTACATCTCAGGTAGCTTAGTGGTATGTTATTGTGAAGATTGTGTACATGGTTGCGTGTTCTAATCCTGGCAGTGGTATTTTACCTCTCAGAGCAGACACTGGCAGTGCACGGGTGATTAATGCATATTTCAGCGGTTGTGTGTTCCACATGCTTATTATTGTGTGGAATACTACCTATACATGCAAGCTGTGTTTAAGGTATACTATGTAACATGTAAACATCTGAGAAGATTCCTGTCAGGGATACTCCCAATTATTTGGAACTACATCCCTGATTACATTATGCAAAACCCCTCACTAACACGCCAGGGAATCCTTGCAGAGTGGGAGAGGAACAGTGGATACACCCCAGGGATCCCACTATTGGCTCTGCTCCACTGGGACAGTTAGTTAATCGAAGGGGTGGCAACAGGAGACACTTTTTGCCTATGCTTATGAGTGGCCTCGGGCAGTTAGGCATGTACCTACCTATGTATCTATGAACCTCTACATACAGTATTGACACATGCCGATAGCTTAATTTACTGTTCAGGTATTGACTTACCTTGTAACAATGGCAGTTGTGTGTACAATAGTTGAGGGCTACCTATGTAGGATGCAAACAGTAGACCACCTATACATGACAATTTACAGGTGTTCGTGTGTGTGTGCCATCCATGTTTGCTGTGTGTGCAGGTGGAGAAGGGTGTCAGTCCATAAGTGCCTACACTGTCAGTGTGTGTGCTATATGTTCCCTCTTTGCCAAGGCCTGGGCATACTGGGCATGCCTCCGTCTGCCTACTAGTGCTGGCACAGGGTGTTCATGGTCTGAGTCAATCTGTGCCTGCGGGTCCCTTGGCAATGGTGGCGGGCTGTGAGGGCCTTCACCATTCTGTCCCTGCTGTAGCTATTTCTGCAGGATCATATTGTGTAGCATGGCACATACTATGAAGATGTGGGCACATGTGCCTGGAGAGTACTGCAAGGCTCCACCAGATATGTCCAAGCAACAGAACCATGATTTCAGCATCCTAAGCATGCACTCTATGATGATTCTGGTTTCTGCATGTGCCTCATTATGGCGTTCTTGCGTGGCTGTGTGTGCATTTCTGATGGGAGTCATCATTCACGGTTCCAGTGCATAGCCAGCATCCCCCACCAGGTGGCCATATGGAATGTTCCCCCTGGAAAATACTTGATACAACTGTGAGGCATGCCAGATGTGGGAGTTGTGATAGCTTCCAGGGCTGCCAGCACACACATTCATGATAATGCCCTGGGCAATGCACACGACCTGGCAGTTGATGGAGGGGTATCCCTTGTGGTTTATGTAGTGTCTACCCTGCTCACCAGGTGATGTCTTAATGTGTATGTGCATACAGTCTATTGCACCCAGTACCTCTGGGTAGTCTGCCACACGGTGGAAGAGACGCATATTGCTGGTGTAGAATATGAACAGCCAAAGCATGTGTTTGAAGGAATTGAGTATGTGACAGTCTGCATGTATTAAGATGTACTCTGTACTTTGAAATTTGAATGAACTGTGAGTAGTGGAAAATTACTGAAAAACAAGAGTCTGCTTGAAAGCAGGAAATGTGCCTTATATAGAAGTATATCCGATTTTCTTTCTCTGCCCAGAGATATAATGATGTCAACTGCTTTAAGCTTATGGGTAAATCATTGATTGGTTAATTGTCTTGTATAACGATCTAATTGGTTCATTTTATATTTTTGTACCATCAGCAATATTCACAGTATATAAGCTAGTGCATTCCTTTGTTCTGGGAGTCTCCCTGGTGCTTTTACATGAGGCTCCCACACATGTGTACTGTAATTAATAAATACCACTGAAAGAGAGAAAGAACTGTATTTGTCTTCATTCTCAAGGTAATGTGTAACATAACAATTGGTGCAGTTTACTCGGATCTGAATTGAGAACAAGCTGCAGCAGTCAGGAATTGAACGAAATACTGTTAATAAAAGGGCCCATAACAGATTTTTCTGTTTCTGCGGTGTTTCTTTCATTTTTCTGCACCTGTCTGCCTTAAAGATTTGGTATTTTTAACTATGCAGAAATTACATGATTTCTCTCATTCAGTCGTTTTAAGGTAAGTGGCATGCATTTCTTTTCTGCTATTGATTGTGCAGTATGAGTGTGGGTTAAAACGAAAAGCTGGCGACATAAGTGTGAAAGGAGATACGAGAGTGGGGAAAAATGATGTTTACACAACGTCTTAGCTAAACCTGTAAAATACAGTATAGCTTTCTGCGTGACAATGGGAGCGAGTGTGGGAACAATAAAAGAGCCAGTAAGAGGTACACCAGCTGGTTATATGTTTTTTCGTGTGTCCCAGGACAGTTGCATGTTTTTAAATCAGTGGATCATCCTTACTAAAACTTATGGTGATCTCGCATTCCCAGAAAATGGTAATTTTAATAAAAATATCCTGACAAATTTGCAGGGAAAATTGAGAAAAAAGGGAAGAAAAATACCAGGGTTATGTTGGGCAGCTTTCAATGACTGGATGTCAGAGGCAAAGGAAAGGGAAAAGGATTCGGTAATTAGTAGTCAAAAAAAGATAATCAGCAAAAATTAAAAGAACAGTTAAAAGAACTACAACATACTGCGAGTAATTTAGATGTAGCAGATGGTAAGCGACTCAAGGAACTACCCTTCAAGGGATTATATCGGGTAAAAGAATTCAGTAAATTACAAATACCTGAATCATCTGAAGATGATAATCCTTGGTTTCCCCAACCTCCCACAGCCCTACTGCAGTATCAGCCCCCACCAGTCCAGGAAAGAGTGGTGAGCTCCACGACAGGGATCGGTAGCCAGTGGGGAGAGGAGCATGCTAATACTGGGAGCAGAGATCAGGCAGGGGGAGGTCAGTCTACTAAATCAGACATTGAGGAACAGGATAAGGAAAAGGCATTACACATGACGACTCATAGCAAAATAAGAAAGGAGACAAATGCACACATGATTTTTAAGCTGAGGTCTTATCAGGAAAAAAAAGGAAGACTTTACTTACATCGGAAAAAACATTTTGGCCAGTTTCCTGCCATGATAGATGATAGCGATGGTTGTTATGGCTCTGATAAGTTTAATCCTGATTCAGACTCTGTCATCAGATGATGGCAGAATGTTTCCCTTGAGAGAAGTTCCGAACCCAGCGCATGCTAGGGATGCAGAACCAGCAACCGTAGTAGTACCTAGGGTGTGGTCAGCAGTTGATTTTCAAGCCATTACTAAATCACTCCCACCCATCCATACTAACCCAGCAAAGTTCCAACGCATACTGGCAGGACATATTTGTTTGCAAAACCCTACCATAAAAGAGATTAGAGCAGTCCTGCAATACACCATCCCAGCTGATTTAATGAAATGAATCTGGGATCATGCTAATGTTCCTACTCCAATACCGAAGCACAATATACGAGGGGAGAATGGGTTTGAGGTGGTCAGGCAACGTATTGTCGATGCTATCATCATAATAGTCCCGCCTACCCCTAATTGGTCGAAAATTAAATCAGTCATACAAAAAGAAGATGAGCCTGTAGACGAATATTTAAATTGGCTCACTGAAGCCTTCGAGGCATATTCCGGGTACCCAGAACTCACCAAAGGACCGGCACAGAGCGGGTTGTCAGCTGCTTTTGTAGATGGATACGCCCTCAGGTGAGGGACAAGTTGAAGGAAGTATGCTTAAACTGGCCTAGTTTAGGCTTACATGGGTTAGTCCAGCAGGTACAATACCTATCTGACCACTTGGCTAAAGAAAAGAAGGATTTACAGGAGAAGCTAGTAAAAGCACAAATTCAAATGTGTAATGCTTTTGGCCAGCTGCCTGGTCAGCGAGGTAGAGGACGAGGATTAGGAAGAGGAAGGGGTGGACGCCAAGGGGCAGGAAATCAGAAGAGACAGAACTGGCAGGGAAATAGTCGGCCCCACCCCAGAATTCCAGTAATCAGACAGAGTGTTTCAACTGTGGCCAAATAGGCCACTGGAGAAATGAGTGTCCATATTTAGCTGAACAACCTGCCCCACCCACTGATACGTCACATCAGTGGAATTCTAATTGGACTCCGTCCAATCGACAGCAACCACAATGAAGGTTCCCTGAACAGAAACAGCAGCAGTTGTGCCCTTTTATTCCTGTGGATCAGAATGGACCACATGTTATGTTACTAGTTAAAAATAAACCATATCCATTTTTGATTGATATCGGAGCATCTAAATCCATGCTAGCTGGCAAGGCAGCAATGAATGTTCCCCTCTCCGACAAGATAACTAGAGGAGTGGGTGTCTCTGGTATACCTATTGAGTATTCCGAAACTGTTCCAGTCAAAGTAACTTTGGGACCTCTACAATATAACCATGCATTTTTAGTAGGACCCTCAGCACCTTTAAATCTATTAGGGAGAGACTTGCTTTGTAAAATGGGGGCCACCATTTTTTGCACAGCTGATGGAGTTTATCTCCAAGTACTTTCAGACCAACAGGATAGTACCCTGGCAGCCTTAGATGAAACTATCACTTTACAGACAATGTGCATCCAGTCATATCTTGACAGAAACAGGTGTTTACATTTCCTACCCTCTCACCTGTGGACTACTCATGACAATGATGTGGGATTTTTGACCTCAGCTACTCCTGTAAAAATAACTCTAAAACCTGGAGCAAAGTTGCCGTGAGTGCCACAGTACTCTTTGACAGCTGAGGCTATATATGGTATTGCCCCTGTTATTTCTGCATTGGAACAGCAAGGGATCATAGTACCCATCACAAGCCCATGTAATACCCCAATATTACCGTTAAAAAAACCTTGCAAACAAGCTTACAGATTTGTGCAGGACTTGCGTGAAGTCAACAAAGCTGTTTTGCCCGTTTTCCCAATTGTACCGAACCCAGCTACTATTTTGAGCTGTTCATAGGTTCATAGGTTCATACTAGGCTATCTGCCCGAGGGCATTTACAAGCCTAGCCCATAGTTTTGTGGCTTACGCCACCCCTTTAGTATGGGGAACTATACCCATTATTTTGCTGTGCCTCTGTCGAGCAGTGACACTGAGGTAATCCCTGGGGTATATCTGCGATCTCCCATCCATTGGTCAAGATTTCTCTTGAACAAGGCCAGCGAGGTGCTCTGCCTCACATATACCGGGATTTTATTCCACAGCATAGGGAGTCTTTGGGTGATGAATCTATCCCTCCAGCACGTCCTATTAATAGCCGTGTCGAGGTTTAAGTCTCTCACCCTTGTGGCTCTGATGAATCTAGATTTTTTGAGGTGAAGCATATTCATCAAATCTGGGTTTGACATGGCCTTGTATGTTAGGCAAAGGTCACCTCTGAGCAAGCGGTGGCGACTGAATAGAGCTGGAGTTCTTTCAGTCGGGCAGCATAGGACAGATGTTTGAGACCCTTTATCCTTTTGGTGAGGAACTTTTGTGGCCTCTCCAGCTGCTGCAAGTGTCGGGTCAGATACATTCCGAATGGGGCATTGTACTCAATCATTGGTCTGATGAGTGATGAGTATAGGGAGACTATGACCTCCCTTGATCTAGATGAGAATCCCTTCATGATAAGGTGGGCAATGTAGAAGGTCTTCCTAGCTACTTTAGCTACATGGGTGTCGAATGACAGACTACTATCAACCTGGGTCCCCAGGTCCCTGATAACTTCTTCTGTGCTCAGTGGATTGCCACCTATTTGGTAGCTAGGGGTAACCTTGTTTTTCCCGAAGGGTATGACTATGCATTTTTTGGCATTTAACTTTAGGCCATGGCTCTGGCACCAGTTATCCTTTTCTGTGAGACCCTTCTGAAGGATATATGTATTCCACCTACTGCACAATGTTTTACAGTCATAGATATTTCATCAGCCTTTTTCTCTATTCCAGTACATCCTGACAGTCAGTATTTGTTTGCATTTACCTACAAAGGTCAGCAGTATACTTGGACTCGATTGCCCCAGGGATACATAGAGTCCCCAACCTTATTTTCTAGAGAGATGCATAGACAGCTACAGGACCTGCAACTACCATCACATTCAGTTCTTGTCCAATATGTAGACGATATTCTTATAGCTTCACCAGACAGTAAATCATGTATAGAGGATTTCCTTTTAGTGCTAAACTTTTTAGCTACACGAGGGTTTAAAGTAATAGATCAAAATTACAATTCTGTCAGGAGAAGGTGCAGTATTTGGGGCATATAATTGCAATGGGTTCTCGTCAAATACTCCCAAATCCCATAACTTTTATTCAAAGTGCCCCTCGCCCTGTAACCCAGAGGCAGCTTCAAGGATTCCTTGGCCTAGCAGGATACTGCAGACAGTGGGTGCCTAATTTTTCAGAGATTTCGGCCCCCCATTACAACTCCTAAAAAAGAATGTTACGGAACTTTTACCCTGGACATCAAAGCATGAAGAGGCTTTTCAGGCTATCAAAACAGCCTTGGTAAATCCTCCTGCCTTAGGGTTGCCAGATATTCCAAACCTTTTGTTTTCTTTTGCTGTGAGCGAAACAAGACTGCTTTGGGTCTCTTAGCCCAGCAACGCACTGGAGGCTACCGGCCTATTGCTTACTACAGCACTCAGCTGGATCCGGTTGCCTCTGGTTACCCGGCCTGTTTACAGGCTGTGGCAGCTGCCACTGTGTTGGTTGATATGGCAGCCCCACTAACCCTGGGACATGATACTATACTAGCAGTTCCACATGCAGTTCAAGCGTTACTTTTAAAAACAAAAACACAGTATCTTTCAAATGCACGCCTTACTAAGTATGAATTAAGTTTAATAAATAATCCTGCCCTACAAGTCATATGCTGCCCACCACTGAACCCTGCCTCTTTAATACCAACTTCAGATGAGGGCGAACCACATGATTGTGTGCTTGTAGTTAACTCTGTTCTTTCTCCTTGGTTACATTTATATGACACTCCTTTGCAAAATCCTGACTTAGTTATTTTTGTTGATGGATACTGCTTACGAACAAACTCTGGTGAATTCTAAGCTGCTTGGTCGGTTTGTACTCCGACTGAAGTTTTAAGATCAGCACAATTACCCCAAGGCACTTCTGCGCAGGCTGCAGAACTAGTGGCATTATCGAATGCATGTAAAATAGCTAAGGACAAGTCTGTTACTATATATACTGACTCCCGTTATGCCCATGGTGTTGTTCATGATTTTGGTATATTGTGGAAGGAAAGAGGGTTTTTAACATCTTCCAGGGCACCTGTTAAAAACCATGTCTATATCAATAACTTGCTACAAGACTTATTGTTACCTTCTGAACTTGCTGTTGTTAAATGTGCAGCCTATCAATCAAATGACTCCTTTGAAACTAAGGGCAATAATTTAGCTGACATGGCTGCTAAACAGGCTGCTCTCTCACAAACTGTTCAGGGACATTTTCTGCAGCCTCTGCAACAAATGGTTACTTTTGATACCACAGTGTTAAAAGATTTACAGGATGAAGTACCAGAATCAGAAAGAAAAACATGGCTGGCTCAAGGTTGTTTTAAACACTCTGATCTCGTTTGGCAACATCCTGATGGCAGATTGGTCTGCCCAATGTCCATGTTAAATTCTCTTATTAAAGCGTATCATTTGCCAGCCCATGTAGGGCTACAAGCATTAATACAACAAAACCAAAAGGATTGGTTTGCCCCAGGACGTTTTGCTTCTGTGCAGCATTTTTTGAGCACGTGCTCCATTTGTTTATAGTATAACATTTCAAAAGGCACTATGGCTCCCTCACAACCACTGCCAAAACCATTGGGACCATTCTGTGCTTTACAATGGGATTTTATTGAACTCCCACCTTGTACTCATTTCAAATATGTTTTAACTGTTGTTGATGTTTTCTCTGGGTGGTTAGAAGCCTACCCATGTGTTAAGAATGATGCTATTTCAGTTACTAAGAAACTTTGTTATGAATTGATACCTCGTTTTGGTGTTCCTTGTCAAATATATTCGGACTGTGGAACACATTTTACTGCTCAGTTGATTGATTCATTCTGTAAAATGTTAGGCATCACCTTAAAATTTCATTGTCCATATAGACCACAGACATCAGGTATTATTAAACGCATGAATCAGACACTAAAACTAGATTGGCTAAAATTACTACAGAAACGGGCCTCACGTGGGTACAGGCCTTACCTCTAGCCCTACTCTCTATGAGAGCACAAGTACATTCCACTAAGGGACTTTCTCCTCATGAAATCCTCATGGGCTGCC
Organism: Protopterus annectens; assembly: GCF_019279795.1. Lineage (NCBI taxonomy): Eukaryota > Metazoa > Chordata > Ceratodontiformes > Protopteridae > Protopterus > Protopterus annectens. Next base: position 1,880,510,740 of record NC_056737.1, on the reverse strand, counting down.
CTATGCGCATGCCCATGACACCACCACCACCTTTCTCTGAGTACGATGCATTTGATCATGATATTCTTGTATATTGCACTTCTCTTGTCTCTTTTTTACATTTTCATCACCGCCAGGTAGCAGCGGCTCAACATATCCCTGATCCTTTCCTGTCTTCCGCACTACAACCAGGAGACTGGGTGTACATCAAGGCTTTCTCTTGAAAAACAACACTTCAACCACGTTGGAACGGGCCCTTCCTGGTTCTACTGATGACATCATCAGCAGTGCGACTACAAGGCTCGCCCACCTGGATTCACATATTGCACGTCAAAAAGGTCATGCCAGCCGAAGATCAACAACCTTTACCTTTTTCAACTCCAGACTCTCCACCTATTGCTAATTGTACTCGAAGCCATACTGTACCAGCACCTGATGATGCCTGACATCTACCTGTTTGGAAAACCCCAACCTCCTGATACTATGCAAACTCAACCACCGTTTTCACAAAAGTACTGGACAGCTATTTTGGTGGTTGTTCTTGTTGTACTGTTATTTTTAATGTGGCCATTTTTATTTCCTGCTCCAACGACGCATCATGCCAAACGAGCTACATGGCACCCACTTTTCAATACTTATCAAGCTATCAAAATTGCTTATGCAACCTCCTTCAATGTCTACAACTGTTGGATCTGTGCTGCAATCCCTTCTGTCCATGGGGATTGTCTACAGCTACATTCCCTCTCATTATAACTGATACCTGGACTTCTTTACTATATGATTCAAAGAACATTACCCTTACTAACAAAATGAGAGTAGCCCTACAACTGTTCAAACGACAAAATGGCACTTTGTGCTTTCACAAACATGGAACTGTGTCAGTAGGGTATAGTGGTTGTGACTCCACAGTGATTTATAATTGTACAATGGACAACACCGAGTGCTCATCCAATTTCTCATTTGTGAAAGGATTTCTGAAAGATGTGAATGCTACAACTAATTTTACCCAAGAATTAAAAATTGTTTATAGGAAAATATTCCGAGGTTTAATAGACAAAGGAGACCATCTGAGCCCCATTAATATCACTGTGGTTGTCAGAGATTGCTATTTTATTTGTGGTAGAAAGGCATATAAGTGGTTACCAGGGAAATGGTCTGGTAGCTGTTTCTTAGGTTATTTAGTTCCAGCCATACGACATGTATCTGCTTTACCTCAAGGAAAAATTCGGAACATCCGAGAGGTCAAGAAGCCTACCAATCCGGTAGGTCAAGTTGATGCTTCATAGATCTATCATCATGATTTAGCTCATGCTGGCAGTAAAGGACTATCCCATATGGACTTGGGTGATGATGTCATATCATGGGCTGGTATAATTCCAGCATACGGAGCAGAGAAATCAATTTGGGAACTGAGAAAGCTATTCAAATTGCTTGAAATATTAAGCAATGCTACATTTTCTGCCTTAGAACTAGTGACTGATGAACTGACTGCTATGAGAGCTGTAGTCCTCTAAAATCGTATGGCTCTCGATTTCACCCTAGCAAAGAAAGGATGAGCTTGTGCTTTAATCCAGAAGGAGTGCTGTACATTTATTCCTGACAATCAGCATGAAATTGAAAGCCATCTTGAACTGATTCAAAGAATTTCTGAACTCTCTGAGGCCAAAGAGGCCGATAATTCAACATGGGCATGGTTAACCAACCTGTTCTCAGGTTGGGGAGGTGGACTGTTGAAGGTGATTTTATTAATTGCAGTATTAGCAATTGTTGCTTTTCTTGTCATATTTTTAATCAAAGCACTGATCTTGAAATTGCTGTCTTCAAAAACTGTGAAAAAGGTGCCTAAGTATTATATGCCTGCAACTATGAATGTAGACAATGACATGACAATGTTTACCAATGATGAAAAGACCAGTAACATGGTAATGTTAGATTTGGGACAAATGTATGATAGGTTGGTGATGCTTACACAGCATCAAATGGGGGATTGTAGAATATGAACAGCCAAAGCATGTGTTTGAAGGAATTGAGTACGTGACAGTCTGCATGTATTAAGATGTACTGTGTACTATGAACTTTCAATGAACTGTGAGTAGTGGAAAATTACTGAAAAACAAGAGTCTGCTTGAAAGCAGGAAATGTGTCTTATATAGAAGTGTATCCGATTTTCTTTCTCTGCCCAGAGATATAATGATGTGAACTGCTTTATGCTTACAGGTAAATCATTGATTGGTTAATTGTCTTGTATAACAATCTAATTGGTTCAGTTTATATTTTTGTACCATCAGCAATATTCACAGTATATAAGCTAGTACATTCCTTTGTTCTGGGAGTCTCCCTGGTGCTTTTCCATGAGGCTCCCACACGTGTGTACTGTAGTTAATAAATACCACTGAAAGAGAGAAAGAACTGTATTTGTCTTCATTCTCAAGGTAATGTGTAACATACCACTGACCAACTCCTCCTGCGTTCAGGGGAAGTATATGTGCTCATTGGCATGTGGTAACATGGCATCCAGGAACTGGTGGAGTACCCTGGATGCTGATGCCTGTGAGATCCCCATGATATCCCCAGTTGGCCTTTGAAAGGTACCTGTGGCTCATATTCTCAAGCTTACATATACATTCGTGTCCACTGGGATGGGTTCCCCCGTGTTATTTCTGGCTCTGAGGCGTGGCTGGCACAGCCCAACAAGTTGCTGTATGGTGTCCCTGTCCACCCTGTAATGCTCTATCTCCAGATCATGTAGCCCCTGGTAGGTTACCCTTGGTCTGAACACTCTTCTCCTCCAGTGCCTGAGATGGTTGTCAGCTTCATCCTCCACACCACCGTCAGCCTCCAACACATGCTGGTGAATCAAAGCTATGGCAGCCCCTAACATGTACATATTAAAAGTTCCCTGTTTGTATACACCAATGGTGCAGAGTGTCTGGGAATACACAAGTGTGTGAGGCTTTCACACCTTATACTATTGTGCAATGGATGATGCTGGTGTAATTGGTTGTATATGTGCAATTCCAGATGCAGGGTATCTTAATTATGGGTTTTGAAGCAGGTACTGCTATTGTGGGGCCTTTGGTGTTGACTTATGCTTGGCTGCACGTGATTTATCTATTGCCCTTTACTTCACTTTTCAACCTGATTCCCCTCCCATTGTCAGGCATGCATCCAGCTGCCTGCTTTCTTATTTTGTACTTTCACAACCCAGGATTGTGTTGCAAAATGTGTTATGTAGCTGATCTACTGCAAGTTTGCTTTGTTCTGCTGTGACAGTTCTCTTTTCTTTGCAGTATGGCACCTCCCTTTTCCTGTTCTGCAAGTAGCTGTTAGCAGCCTTGTTAGCTGTTGTCAATGGCCCACTGTGAGTTCCTAGGTGTTAATTACTCATTTGTACTCCAATTACCATGCTGCAGCATTTCCTTATTGCCTTCCCATATCCTTCCTGTTTCAGCTGTGGTGTGCGCCGCACACAGCAGTTTACCAGGTTTTGAGTGCATTTTCATCCACATTCACATGCACTTTTGGTTACCTTGTGTGCACTCAGCTAATCAAAGCTTTGTCTACTTCCACACCCTTATCCTGCAGCTTTGCTTAGCAACAGGCAACCTGGATTAGCAATGCTCCAATGTGCTTACAGCTACGGTCATGCACCCCCTCTCTTGATGTCATGTTTACCTCCAGGCCACACCTCGGTGTTGTACTCCTATGCTGTGTGGTACATCCTTATGCCGGTGGGGAGTTTGTGATTCAGTATTACTTGACTCATTTACATGGCATTGACTACTAATTCCTAGTTACCGCGCAGAACACTGTCACAGACCCTTAGCAACCCTTGCGCCATGGTTGTGGTGTAGCATGCATGCCATTGACTATTATGGGGAATTCATGAATTGTGTTACATTGCAGTTTTATGACATCTAGCCTGCACCACTTCATGAATCGCTATATACCTTCATTTGCACGCTACACTGCTGCACATGGGATAATTAGCATACATGCACCGGGAGCTGTGTAGCTGTGGCGTACGCTGGTAGGGCATGTGGAAACAGCTCGTACCTGAATCGCTAGGTGGCCATATTTGACGTTAGATCGCCGATGCTACTCTGGCGCCTGGTACAATCTTCATGAATCTTCACGAATCCCCAGGTTTATCTTTTGGAATTCGAAGGGCACGTCAATCCCTGAGAGCACCTTCAAAGAAAAAACCACTACAATGTTCACATCATAGTTAAGTTTAGGTCCAGCTTAGAAAAAGACCAAATGTTAAAAACAGCATGGCCCAGCCCATCTATTAAATTGTAGTCAGAGTTGACAGTGATTATTCCAACAAAGTAATGAGTAAAATAAGATCCTGCTTACCACTGATTAAAGAACTTGAAAAGAACAATATCAAAGCCACTCTGATGTTTCCTGCAAAGATCAAATTAGTTCTTTCTGAAGGAAATAAACTAGAGACATTCACTTTTGTGAAAAAAAATAATACTGAAGAGATGCATTGGAACATTATATCCCTCAAGAGAGTGAGCTGAATTTCTAGAAAACTGTGTCTAAAATTTAAAAGCTTTAAAACACATGACTTTTATTCTCTGATTGCAGGACTTTTATTTTCTGAAACAATAGATGTATCCTTTAAGTAAAAGGTTTGTGTGGGACTTTAAGCTTTAAAACCCATGTAAGTATGCATTTATGTTTTAGGCTAAAACATTTTTCATGTTGGTGGTGCAACATTACCAACCTCACTACCACAATCAACAGAACATGCTGGAGGGACAGGTTCATAACCCAGAGACTACCCATGCTATGGAATAGACTTCCCATAAATGTCAAGCAGAGCACCTCACTGGCCCTTTTTAAGAGAAATCTTGATGAGTGGATGGGAAATAGAAAATTTACCCCAGAGATCACTCCCTTGGCTCTACTCGACAGAGGCATTAGGAACTAAGGTTGTGTGGCACAATGCCAGGGTAATCCTATGGGCAAGGCTTGTAAAGGCTCCAGGGCCATTAGCCTAGTACACACCTATGAACCTATGAACCTGTTTTACTACATTTATAGTGAAAGACTCAAGGGGAATTTAATAAAGCCTACACAGTCTTTTTTACCATGTAGGCACCGTACCATTGTGCTTACAGGAAAATAAGCAGGTTTGCAATCCGTTAAGTACTGCAGGGCTGTGCACATGCATGTGCCACCATGGGAAGTTCCATGGCATGCAAATCAACTCATAAGCATGTAAATCTCATGCAAATGAGACAGGTAGAGCAATACAGCAAGCAGATAGGCAGCCCTTCAGATCCTATATCAGTGTTTGTAGTGTACACAGAAAAAGTCTGTGTACAGGAATGTAAACAGACAAAAGAGGCAATAAAAAGGCTCAAACATAGGGACAGATTTGAAATATTATTTCCATAAACCTAGAAAGTTGTTGGAAGTAAAGGTTTTGCATTATTACATATTTTCTAAATGATATAAAGCCTGAAACACAAATGCTTGTCTGTAGTTATTGTAATATAATAACGTCAATATTCTATAATTCACCAGAAGATGACAAATATTTGAGGAACAGACCAAACATATGAGGCCAAACTCTGGACATTCTGTCAAAATCAGGAAAGTATGCAGACTGTCAGTCTGTTGGTGGTGTAACATTACCAACCTTAGTCACATAATAAGTACAGCACATAGCACATAGCACATAGCTGGGGAGTGGCGTGGACATTTTGAGTGAAGTGCAGTACTGCAGAAACAGGGTCAGATGTTAATGTCTGTAACATACAAAATCCCTACCTGGAGTACAGGTATGTGTGGCCTGGAGTCACTTTATAGTTACTGACAGTCCCACCGGCCATGCCCAGACACTTAGTTAAAATGATCACAAATCTGTTGCCCCTTCATCAAAATGACCTGTTATGTATAAATATCTATACATACAGACATTTAAGTATACATATCCAGCTGTCACTATCACTGCCTCACGTGCATAGTATATCTATCACTATGTAGTTTCAAATAGATACATAGTGATATATATTGTGATATATAGTGATATATTGGGTGGCGCAGTGGTGCAGCGGTTAACATTGTCGCCTCACAGCAAGAGGTTGTCCGGTTCGATTCTCGGCTGGTGTGCCTTCTGTGTGGAGTTTGCATGTTCTCCCTGCGTTCGCGTGGGTTTCCTCCAGGTACTCTGGTTTCCTCCCACATTCTAAAGACATGCATCTGGAGCATTTCTCCCTGGGCGTCCGCTGAAAACAGGCTCTGCGGAACCTAGTCGGACTTTCCCGATCAACAAATGTTAAATAAATAAATAAATAAATATATATATATATATATATATATATATATATATATATATATATGCTAAAATGATACATAAACTCCCACAATATATCTACATAACACATATACATAGCATACACACACACAGCTACATTTATATATACATCCTTTTTATATACAGAAGTGTGTGTGTGTGTGTGTGTGTGTGTGTGTGTGAGTGTGCGTGTGCATGTGTGTGCGTGTGTGCGTGTGTGTGTGTGTGTGTGTGTGTGTGTGTGTGTGTGTGTGTGTGTGTGTGTGTGTGTGTGTGTGTGTGTGTATTCCACTGCAAAGCCCTCATGGACTATCCACCTGCAATGGTTATGCACTTTTTGGGCCTGTAACTTTCTGCTGGCTTCCAAGTTGCCCTCTTCTACAAAGCCTGATGATGTCAGCTACATTGAGACTATCAGCTGAAAATGTAGCATTAGACATAAGCTGTCGGGGTCTGCATAATGTTATTGAACATTTATATGTTCGAATATCATATGGTCGACACCATATGATCGAACATATAAATGTTCGAACATTTCAATGGAGATCACTGTACAGTGCGGAAATGGAAGTTTTCCATTGTCTGCACTGTTGTACGATCTCTGAGTTGGTATATTTAAAGAGCAGGTAGTTTTTTTGATTTTCGAATATTTAAGAGTTCGAACATATGGTGTCGGCCATATAATGTTCGAACTTTTAACGATTCGATAATCTAATATAGACCCAGGTGTGGTGCATACGATAAGTACTGTGATCTATATTGTATAGACTAGATAAATAGGTGTTCTAATCTCAGTCCAACACACTCGATGCATGTCTGTGTGTGTGTATACTTCCCTGCAAAACAATGGACATTGGCTGTCCGCCTGCAATGGTTATGCACATTTTGTGCCTGTAATTTGCTGCTGGCTTCCAAATTGTCCTCTTCTAGAAAGGACTGATGATGTCATCCACCTTAACTCATTACCTTTAATGGAGCTCAGGAAGTTTGCACTGTAACATCCAATGGGCAGAGCCTCAGGCATTTGACAAAATCAAATTTTTTTCCCACATCTCAAACAAATGTTCATATCTATGGAATGATAGGGGTTATGAAAGAAGCATAAATGGCAAACTCTTTAGCACAGACTGTTTTTATAGTGGGAGCATTATTTAGGTTCTAGGTCTTAGACTAAATTCTATAAGTCACAGCAAACACAGTAACTATTATATTTGCAATATTTTGTAAACATTTTACAATATCTCAGCAACCTCTCAAGTTACACACATACTGTCAGTTACATTTTATTCATCAAATTAAAAGCTTTCTTGCAAGGCTAAGGTGTTTTGTCTGTGTTACTTGGTTGTTGACATATTGAGAAAAATGTGAGATTATATCTATATAAAATAATATAAAAAAACAACGGTTAATATCTATTTACCTGCACTAGACAGAGGCCAAACTTTAATGCAGTTGAGTTTGCTATTGTGTTAGCTTTAAAATTAAATATTTTAAAACTTTGTACATAGCATAGTTTTGAAATTATTGATTCAAATATGAACAAGTAATATTTGCTGTCTAGAGGTGTTAGTTGGAGTTAACTGCAGATGCACCTGGAGCCATCACTCCAATGTAATGGGTTAAGACTACCAGCTGGCAGTGTAGTGTCAGGTGTAAGCTGTGGTGCATGTCATAAGTACTGTGATCTATAGTGTATAATACTCCATAAGTATGGATTCTAATCTCACTCCAGTCCACTTAATGCATGTGTATATGTCCATATGGTATAACCTTAGTAACCTAGACATAGATGTGGTTTTGATGTGTTTTACTTGTAGCGGGTGATGTGGCCCCCCAAAAGGCTGACCACAACAAGGCCTGCTTATGTCATCAAACATATGTCCTAAACTGATAGTAGTAGCAGACATGAGGTTTGTTGGTGCAACACGTACTGTGATATGTAGTATGTACCATTACATAGGTAAGTGTTCACATCTACATATAGCCAACTTGCAATACGTGTGTTCCTTGGCATGTCCTGTACGCAGTGATTAGAAGTGGTGCTAGCCTCAATATAGACATGTTCATGTGTGAACCTGCTAGAGTATTGTACATCATGTTATGGAACCAAAGGATCTTTGAACTGAACTAGAATAATGGCCATACAGCCCTCATGATCATAGGCATCATCATGCCCATGGTTACAGGATCAGCATATATTGCCCTAGTCTAAGAGGGACACAGGCAGTTGCCCTGTGTTGAGATGATGGTCACCCAGCCAATCAGACAGATGGCATTTGCTGAGGTGCACTGAAGTGCTCTGTGTGCCATTAGGCAAGATTCTATTCCAAGGGTATTTCAGTCTGCTAGACACATCTCTCCCACAAGCAAGTAGTAATAACATCACATACTAGGTTAATGTCCTTACAGTGAGTCATCAATCTACAATGTTATACAGCCAATACAACATCATACAACATAAGGTACACAAACGTATGTGGTGTACTCATGACAAATGCTAACATACAGTATATGTCGGTAACCACTACAAGTGGCATGGTGAACCATAACTGCATTACACAAGCACATGTTAACTAATATAGTCACCCTGTGCATCAGACACATAGCTTAATTTCTTTTCATCAATGGCGAGGATGACAGATATGTGGCACAGTTATTATCAGTCACACAGGGTGTTTTTTGGGGGTGCAGGAGGCCGACACTGGCCCAAAATGGTAGACAGCATGTGTGTGAGTCTGGAGGGGAGCATGTAAGATGGACCATGGGGAGGTGCCGTGTGTGTCTGTAGGTGACCTGTATTTGACTGTGTTGTGTGAGTGTATGCATGTACACAGTCAAGCTCAGTGTTAGCCCTAAACTTGTGTATGTTGGACAGCTTTTAGACCATACATGGTAGAGTTGACAGGTCACCATCTCCAGCCCTGAACACAGGAACTGTTTCTGCCAGGAGTTGCACTGGTACCTCCATGCCCAAGGTCAGAAGCAGTGCTAGTTCCTGAGGGCGACTGCAATCTGCTGGGGCCATGTCACCCACAGGACTATCCAGGACTATGAGCCCTTGGCTTGTCATGTTATAGTGTAGAAAGCACAGTCCCTTCTGTAGCACTGGCTGTACTACCACTACAGCAGCTTGAGTGTGCACGACCATGTGGACTCTCAGCAGATGGGGCTGCTGATCTGTGTCCATGGGTCTGGCACTCAACTCCAACCACATGTTACAGCACAGACAATGTGCAGTCCAAGACAGACACTGTCTCAGCCCACAGTCTGTCCACTGCATCAGTGAACTGATCCATGGTGTCCCCAGTGTGGTGGAGGCAGTCGTGGATGTTAGACTGCGCTGCATGCATAACCCTAAGCATACATCTGGTGTTGTTCAGAACATGCCTGTGACTCCCTAACAGCCCAAAACATGTGCTGAGTGACCCATGATGTGACACCTACAACAGGGGCTGGATAGACAGCAGGCATCCTACAAGTACCCCTGTTAATTTTCCTGTGTGGGACCTCTCCAGATCTCTGGCTATAGCCAGTGTGTACTGTTAGAAAAATATGTAATAGCAATATGCATGCTTAGTGCATTTAGTGCATTCGATATTTAAAAGGGTTAATACATTTATTCTGTTCACACTGCATGAATCTGCACAGCCATTAGAAACTTAACAAGAAGCATTCTGTTTCTGCTAATGTCAGCAAATAATAAAAGAAGTAATTCATTTCTGCTAATGTCATGAAAATTAACAAAGGATTATTGATTTCTGCTTACGCCATGAGAAAACATGCAGCTGCTAGAAGCTATTGATAAAGAAAACAATAGATGCTTGAAAGTTTAAACCATAGTCAGCATTACTTGTACTAAAGCTAGAAATGTACCTTGAATCTAGGTAAAATGTAACGCATGTATTAGAACAGTACAATAAAAGAATTGAAATGCTGAAATGGACTGACATAAACCCAAGGCCAGGTTGCTTTTCTCAAAATGTTTTGCAGAATGACAGATATTTTAACTTGGTCAGCAATAAGTCTAGCAACATTTTCTGTAGAACATACAGAAAGCTGTGTCTAACTGCGTCAGCGATAGAATGTAACATTTTCTATGTGACAGGAAGAGAACTGTATAAGTATAACCTACTAATCATTAATTATCCAGACAAATCTTGTGCCTACATGCTTTGTCTCCTTGCTGCAAGTAATAAAGGGTGCCTTGCGTGAACCTAACGTGAATTGGTCTTTGAAGTTTTTTCCTTTGACAGATTGGTCCTTCGGACTGGAACCCTCTCTTCACCTCGGATCAGATGGGCCAGGTGGATGAAACCATACGGGGAAGAAACCAAATTGGTTCTTCTTATCTGAAAAGTCCTCCGAATGAATTGTCATTCAAAAGAGGCCAGCCACTTTCTGATCTGTGACTGAAGGATGGGTCTCCGCGAATTGGTGATCAATCACGTGGGCTCAGGTAAGGTGAATCTACTTTTTTCTGTTTTCTGTTTTAGATCAGGGACTAGATGTGTATTGTTTTTGTTAGACTGTATTTTTCTTACAAGTCAGGGACAAAAAAGATTACTGTCTTGTCATAGATCAGGAGAAACAAAATAAGTAGGAAGTCATTCTGAAAAGACTATAACAAAATCCGTGGTACCACGTTAAAAAATTAAGAGAAGTTACGTAACGATCAAAGGGTAGAACAAAATGGTAATAATTGCACAAAAAGACCCCAAAATCCGCCATTAACAGAAGACGCAAAATACATGCAGTCGCAGCGCGCCAACAATATTAAATATTATTCAAAATGGGTTAATAAGTACGAATTCAACGGAAAATTAGAAAAATCCTCACTTATCAAACTTGTCAAACAACTCAAAACCGATTCCAAAGGTTGGGTAAAAAAAGCAATGTAAATTAGGAATCCCTCAGGCAAACAGGTGGATTGAGGAAGTAAACCGGAGGGAGCAAAAGAACAAAAATTCAAAAGCAATGTTTTTAGATAAGGAGAATAATAACTTAGTAATAGCATCAGCACCTCCGCCTCCCTTACCAGAATATGAAGCAAGTGAACAGGTTAATCCACCCCCACGATATCCTGTAGTCACTAAAGATAGAAATATTATGAAACTGAAACTGACTAAAATTAGAGATCCCATCAGGACCAGGTCTCGAACAAAGGCAGGTAACTCAGACGAAGGCATCGAGTTATGGCAAATGGTTAAGAATTCATGATCTATAAGTGAAGAAGAAGAAATATGCCCACTTATAGAAGTACCCAACCCTCAGGCAGGTCAGGACAATCAGGACCCAACTATTTTAGTGTATAGACCTTGGACTCCAGAAGACATCCGGAAAGCCACTGAGGGAATCCCCCATCCAAAGGTTAATTTTAGAAAATTCTCAGAAGATTTACAAGGAATGAGTCTGAGTTATAACTTAAATGGAGAAGAGGTGGAAAAGGTAGTTAGACAAATTGTAGGGCCAGATTGGTATATGATTAGTGGGAACTGGAATCCTCATAATGCTGCACAAAGACCCCTCCCACATAGCAGCGCAGAATTAGACACCAGAGTAAAAGGTCTTACAGACCACATCTCTGAAAAATGGAAGACTAGGGCAGACTGGACTTGCATTAATCAATGCATCCAACAAGAAGGTGAAACTATTGACCGGTATTATGCCAGACTATTAGAGTGTTTTAATAACCACTGTGGAATGCAGGATCCTGAAGATCAAACACAAGATTCCCCATATGAACAGCAGTTAAAGAATGCATTTTTAAAGGGCAGTATTGCACCTATAAGCAGTTTATTACAAAACATATGGTAGACCATCGTACAAGCAGGTTACAATCATTACTTGAATATGCTAGGCATGCCGAACGGCATTTTAATAGCAAAAAGAAAAAGAAAGCTCAAGTATTTTCTGTAGAAGATGGAGCAGATGTGTATGTAGTACAGTCCAGGAAAAAGGGCAAGAAAAATGCACAGGGAAACAAACAATCTGATCAATGATCAGAGGACTTTGAAGGGCGAAAGAAAAGGGGAGAATGTTTCAAATGCAGTAAAAAGAGACATTTGGCAAGGGATTGCAAGAAAAACAAGAAGGCAAGAAAGGAAGATAAGGAGGGTGAGGACTGACTATATCGTAGTCAGGAATCACTAGAAGGGGCTAGCAAAGAAAGGACAAATAAGAATGTGATAGAGGGAGTAGAGGAAGTGCAGGAAGTTAGTGGCAACGAAGAAAATGAAATATTAGACCTAGCTTTATTGAGCTTGGAGCTTTATTTAGCAGACACGAAACCAGAAGTTACACTCTTGGTAGAAGGGAGGGAAGTCAAATTCTTGTGTGACTCAGGGGCATCACAAACCCTGATACATCCCTCCAAACTGCCAGAAAACACAGAGTAACCTGATCACATACTAGTCAAAGCAGCTAATGGACAGCTGTATCGGGAGCCTCTCTCCCGTAACATTGCAATAACTGATCCAGTTTCAGGAATGACACAAAAAAGCAAAATTGTTGTTTCTGCAAAATGCCCAGTAAACCTCTTGGGCAGAGAACTCATGCAGCTATTTGGTATAGCAGTAGTCCCAACCATGCAGGGTATGGAAGCACAGCAACAAATTGATACCTTTACAGTACAATCGGAGGGTGAAATGTTTTATTCGTACAGCCAGGACTTGGTTACAACTGGTCCAGGGACTGTGACCAAAGAGTTAATGAATGTAGCCATCAGCAAATTCCCCTCCCTTGACATTGATAAGCAACACCTGTTGCACTGTACCATGTATTATTGTAATACACTAGGACCTGATAAGGAATATGAGCAAGAATTGTTTAAGAATCATGCAAACAGACTGATATTGAATAACCTGTACTGAGACACAGAAAGGAACAGTGTTGCCAGCTGTTCATTGCCCCAGGAGTTCTTCGCACTTTATAAATCTAATCAATTATCACATGTTAGCTTAACCAAAAACAGAAATACAGAATGGGCAGACCTAGGAGAAAAAGTCACAAGATGGGAGAAACAGACAGAACTAGAACTGTCAGAACAGGGAATACAAATACAGAAGTTAAATTGGATAACTCAGACCAACCCAGCTGTGCACTTGCAGTCTGGTGAGGACAGCAGATTGACACTCCTGTTAAAGGAGGAAGAAAATGCCTTACGAAATATACCAGAGACCCCCTGGTCAACAGAAAAATCAGATGTAAGACTCATTCGTACAGTGGGACCAGTTACTATTACGCCAAATCAGCATTCAGACCACAAAAAAGACAGTATCCCTTAAGAAAAGATGCAGAGGCAGGGATAAAGCCTATTATAGCAGCCTTACTTAAAGGAGGGATACTAGTAGAATCTTCCGATTCACCATGTAACACACCCTTATTTCCAGTCAAAAAAGCAAATGGAGAATGGCGTATGGTCCAAGATTTACAAGCTGTAAATGATGCAGTAATACCAAGGGCACCCACGGTGCCAGACCCACACACCCTGTTGAATGATTTAAAACCTCAACAGAAGTATTTTTCCGTGGTAGACATCAGCAATGCGTTCTTTTCGATACCGATACACACTGATAGCCAGTATTGGTTTGCATTCACATTTCAGGGGAAAAGGTATACATATACGTGACTACCACAGGGGTATTGTGAAAGTCCAACGATATTCTCACAAAAAATGGCAAGCAACTTGGCGGGATTCACCCCACCAAGAGGCAGTCAGATTTTACTTTATGTTGATGACATCTTGCTGGCAGCCCCCACCTAGCAGGATTGTAGAGAAGATACCATAGCACTTCTACAATTCTTAGCCACTGAAGGACATAAGGTAAATAAAATTAAACTGCAGCTTTGGAAAAAAACAAGTTAAATACCTGGGATATGTAATATCCAAGGAAGGTAGAACATTAGATAAGGATAGAAAAATAGCAATTTTGCAAGCACCAAAACCCACTACCAAGAAGGAAATGATGTCCTTCCTGGGTACAACTAATTTTTGCCGGAGCTGGATTCCAAACTATGCTTTGGAATCTGCACATCTGACTGACCTTATATATAAGAAGCCTATGGCAGTGCAGGATTTGTTACAATGGACACCAGAAGCAGAATCTGCTTTCTGCAAACTGAAGCAGTTAATAGCATCCTCATTAGTTCTGGGATTGCCAAACTACCAAAAACGTTTTTTCCAAATTGTAGATTGTAAGCAGGGTTACATGACATCACTATTAACACAGCAGCATGGGGATAAGCAATGCCCCATTGCTTACTATTCATCACAACTAGACCCAGTGGCATGATCCTTACCCCACTGTGTACAAGCAGTAGTTGCAGCTGCAATGGCAGTACAGGCTTCAGCCTCAGTAGTCTTGTTCCACCCTCTCACTTTGAGAGTACCTCATGCAGTCACGATTATTTTACTACAAGAAAAGGTGGCATATCTTTCCCCTGCTAGGCATCTTTTCTGTATGACTATATTGTTGAGTCAACCTCATATGACAATTGAACACTGCATGACTTTAAACCCTTCTACTCTGCTCCCAACCCCTGCAGACAGCACACCACACCGCTGCCTGCAGGTAATTGATCAAAAGACACTACCTAGAAAAGATCTCACGGATGTCCCCTTGGATGATGCTGAGGTGACATATTACGTGGATGGCTCGTGCAAAAGGGGTCTTGCAGGACAAAACCTAGTAGGATATGCAGTATTTTCTTATGCTGAGATTATAGAAGCAAAACCTTTACCACAAAACTTATCTGCACAGGCAGCAGAATTGATCGCCCTGACACGGGCATGTACCTTAGCAAAGGGTAAATGTGTAAACATTTTTACTGATAGCCAGTACGCTTTTTCTACTGTACATGTTTTTGCGCAACAGTGGAAAAAACGGGGAATGATAACATCTACTGGCAAACCTATAAATCATGCACAGTTTATTTTAGATCTTTTAGAATCTATTCAGTTACCTCAGAAAGTAGCCATTTGTAAATGCACAGCTCACACCAAGCAACAAGATAGGATTTCAAAAGGTAATGCGAGAGCTGATACAGCTGCAAAACAAGCAGCCACAGAAGTATTTCTTTTAAATGAGGAACTACAACCCTCTGAGATTTTAGACTTAGAAATGTTAAAAACAATGCAGAGACTCACTACGCAAGCTGAAATTAAAAACAACAATGGGTGAAACGAGGAGCAATTCTTGAAAAGGGGCTGTACATCTCTAGAGAAGGGAAACCGATACTACCATCTAATTTGTTTAGATATGCATCTTTGTTAAGCCATGGGCAGTGCCATGTCTCAACAGGGGGGATGGTACAGCTGGTGAACCAGGTGTTCACAATGTACGGATTTATAAACTACTCTAAAAAATTTTGTTTGACGTGTCAGAGTTGCAATAAACATCATGCACAAGGGGCGTTAAAGCCCAAGCAAGGGAGTTTCCCTACACCACCATATCCGTTTCATACAATCTGTATGGATTTCATAGAATTGAACAAATGTGAAGATAAGAAGTATTGTCTTGTCATTGTAGATATGTTTTCCAGGTGGGTGGAAGCCTTTCCAACCAAAAATCCAGATGCAGCTACGGTGGCAAAAGTACTTGTCAAAGAAATCATTCCTAGATTTGGCATTCCGGAAAGGATCTACAGTGACAATGGTACACACTTTGTAAATCAAACCATACAGCAGTTAAGTAAACATTTTGGTATTTCTTTAAAAAATCATTGTGCATACCATCCACAATCTGCAGGGCTAGTTGAAAAGCATAATGGTATATTAAAAAACAAATTGAGAAAATTGATAGCTGAGACAGGGAAACACTGGATATACTGTTTACCCCTGGCACTGTTGAGCATGAGAACTGTCCCTACAGCAAAAGGATTGACTCCTTTTGAAAAGTTATTTGGAAGGGCTTACTATACACCCCATTGGAAACTTCTCATGTCATCAGACCAGGAAGCTGATTTTACACTAGCTGAATATATGATGAAAATAATGAATACTAAACATCTGTTGCAGTCAAATTCTGTTTCAGATAGAAAGCAAATCGAGACATCAAAAGTGGCAGTGACACCCGGAGACTGGATGTGGATAAAAGTTGTCAAGAAGAAGAATTGGTCATCGCCGAGGTGGGAAGGTCCCTACCAGGTGATTCTTTCAACACCCACTGCAGTCAAGATAGCAGAGCGAGCTTCGTGGATTCACCTGATGCACTGCAAACTTGTTAAGAACTTTGAACTGGACAAAAATCTTACCTCTCCATCGGGGCCCTCAGCACAAAGTCTGGCTACAAAGGGGGGTCAGATCAATAGGACTGATCCATCTCAACCCCAGTGAAGAAACCATCAGTGCTGAAGGTCCTATTAGGGCAGAGAGTAAGAACATGTGTCTGAAATAAAGATGACAGAATCCAGTAAGATCCAAATGCACCTATTCGGAAGAGTCTGAGAAAACAGGAATGCAGAACAACCATTTCCTCGGAAGTATTGCATAACCATCCTGTTGACTGTACTAGTGACAATAATCTTTTTGTTGTGGCCATTCCTTTTCACAGCCACACAAACTGAACTAAACAAGCATGCAGAGTGGCACGCAGAGTGGCACCCAAACTTTAACACTTACCAGGCAATCAAATATGTGTATGCTGAGACCTCCAATGTTTCGAATTGCTGGATTTGCACAGCTTTGCCAACAGCATATGGGGGGTTATTGTTAACTTCAGTCCCCCTAGGAGCCAACTAGACTTGGGAAAACTTAGTCTATGATACATCAGATGTCACATCCCAAGATAAAGTAGCATTGCACTTGTCTGTTCGACAGAAGGGGATTGTGTGTTTTTACAAAAATGATACAGTTCAGGTGGGTTGGAGCAATTGCAATGTGACTATTCCTTATAGATGCTACAATAAGACTGATAACACAGGATCCTATTGCAACACGAGCTATGATTCATTTGTTGAACTGATGCATAGGACAACTGATTAAGTAAAACATAATGCTGACCTTTATAGACAATTGTCTATAATAGACAAAAAAATGTTTCATCCAGAGCCAGGACATAGTAAAGTTACTACCAAAGTAGAATATTGTTACTTTGTATGTGGTAGGAAAGCATATAAGTGGTTACCTGAGAATTGGTCCGGCAGTTGTTTTTTGGGGTACCTGGTTCCGGCCATACGGCACACAGCAGTTTTACCTCAAGGGAAAATTCAGAATGTTCAACGAGAAATCAAAAAACCTGTCAATCCAGTGGGGCAAATCAATGTGGGCTGGAAAAACCATCATGCTGTGGGCTTAGGGAAAAATGGACTGTCACATATGGACTTGGGTGATACCATCATCTCGTGGGCAGGTGTACTGCCAGCATATGGAGCAACGAAATCAATCTGAGAACTGAGAAAATTGTCTAAACTTCTCGAAATAATGAGCAATGCAACCTTTTCTGCCCTAGAATTGGTGACTGATGAACTGACTGCCATGAGAACTGTAGCGCTTCAAAACTGCATGGCTCTCAACTTCACCCTAGCAGCGAGAGGAGGTACATGCACTTTAATCCAGGAGGAGTGCTGTTCATATATTCCTGACCACAAACACGAGATAGACAATCATCTTGAGGTAATTCAGCAGGTGTCAGCCATGACCAAACCAGGACCAAATCCATTGACAGACTTTATCCAGAGATTGTTTGGGGGTGGGGCAGTATCCTGATGAACATCGTGATTGCCATCTGTGTAGGAATGATCCTACTGGTGGTATGTGTGTGCTGCTGCATCCCCTGCATGAAAAGACTGATTGAAGACTTTATAGACATGTCAGTTTCAGAAACCTTATACCAAGGTGCTGAACTTGAAGAATTGTTAAAAATCTGAAAATGCTTTCATAAGTTTAAACTGAATGACTCTCTTAACTGCAAATCCTGAGTAGGAAGAGGTTAGGGGAAGAAAAACTGTTTATGCTTATCTTGAAAGTAGAATAAAAGTATTAAAAGGGGGGAAATGTTAGAAAAATATGTAATAGTAATATGCATGCTTAGTGCATTTAGTGCATTTGAGATTTAAAAGGGTTAATACATTTATTCTGTTCACACTGCATGAATCTGCACAGCCATTAGAAACTTAACAAGAAGCATTCTGTTTCTGCTAATGTCAGCAAATAACAAAAGAAGTAATTCATTTCTGCTAATGTCATGAAAATTAACAAAGGGATATTGATTTCTGCTTATGCCATGAGAAAACATGCAGCTGCTAGAAGCTATTGCTAAAGAAAACAATAGATGCTTGAAAGTTTAAACCGTAGTCAGCATTACTTGTACTAAAACTAGAAATGTACCTTGAATCTAGGTGAAATGTAACACATGTATTAGAACAGTACAATAGAAGAATTGAAATGCTGAAATGGACTGACATAAACCCAAGGCCAGGTTGCTTTTCTCAAAATGTTTTGCAGAATGACAGATATTTTAACTTGGTCAGCAATAAGTCTAGCAACAGTTTCTGTAGAACATACAGAAAGCTGTGTCTAACTACGTCAGCAATAAAATGTAACATTTTCTATGTGACAGGAAGAGAACTGTATAAGTATAACCTACTAATCATTAATTATCCAGACAAATCTTTTGCCTACATGCTTTGTGTCCTTGCTGCAAGTAATAAAGGGTGCCTTGCTTGAACCTAACGTGAATTGGTCTTTGAAGTGTTTTCCTTTGACAGTACACTCACTGAAGCCATAGTTGCCACACTTTCCTGTTCAATGTCTCCATCCTCTTATTGTCTAATATCTGTAGCCTCCAGGGATGGAGTATGTGTGGGCATACAGATTGTGTATGGTGACAATGGGGGCAAAAGAGGGATGTCTACCTCTGGAACAGATTCAGCCCCCAACACCCCCACCTGTGCCTCACTTTGGCCACCATCATCATCACAGTCCAAAGAGACACTGACAACAGGTTGTGTAGGGAACAGACACCAACCTGCATGGTCACCTGCAATTAGAAAGAAAAAAGCAGTACATTTGTACCTGCGCTATTCTGTATGAAAAGCCTCCAAGGTTCATAACAATGAAGACTCACAACTGGATTAGTGGTCAAATAATTTGCTTCTCCACTTTTGTCCACAAAACACTTCCTTGGAACAAAATCCAAATCCAAATCAGGACCTTTGCAACAATCACTTGAAGTGAATCAAGTAAAACATGACCAGTAATATTTACCTTTTAATTAATCAGTGTGATGCTATACTTGAAAAAATAACATGTAAAAATTCAGTACAACTCTCTTAACAAATATATGGAAATACATATTTCACTGCCTAAAGTATTTACCTTCAACCTGTTGTATTTTAAAAGTAATTTTAGATTCCTTGCCTCATTTAAACCAGATGCCTTATCTGTTCTTAACTGCAACTGCCAAAGTGCATCTGTTTGTTGAACTACACTCCTGTGACTACCCCTTCTAGAAACTTTAGGTATCTGTTCCAGGCTGGAATTTCAAAACATCCTATGCTGTTTACACACATAGTTATGTTTACATAAGTCATTATTTTGGCCCTTAACCATACTAGAATATAATTGTTCCTTAAAAAAAACAAGTGCCATGCTTACCAGGAGCAGGACCACAGCCTTGGGCAATACCTGATGGACCTGTGAAAAGTTGAGGGAGGGGTAATGATAGTACCACTACATGTTGAAGCACAACAAGGTAATACATCCATATATCTCATGCTTACAGCAGCTACCGCGCTACTTGTTGTATTGGTCACAATCTGAGTATGAGTGTATAACTAAGGTTAAACCCCTCAAAAGAACAAATACCTGACACCCGCATAAAAGTATCTACAGCCTGACACACTAACTACTACAGTATTACAGTACTGATCACAGTAAGCTTACCTGCATGCTCCTCAGCTGTGGAAACTGTGACACACACTGACTATTACAGTATTACAGTGCTGATCACTGTAAGCTTACCTGCATGCTTCTCATCTGTGGAAACTGTGACACCCACCTCCATGATGTATGGTGTGATGGATACCTGGGAGCTGTTGTGTGTTTGTAGGTACACCAGGAATTCCTCAGTGGCTGAGAGTGGTTGTTCTGCAGCACGTCCTCCGCCAGTGACATCACGATCCCTGGCTACATCTGCTGCCCTTTATTGTGCAGCATTTATCATGTTGGTTGTCACATGTCAAACCTGTTCATATGTCTTGCCTGCTGGCCTATGCCATTTGCATTGCAGACAAGGTCTGCTCACAGTGCAGCCCTCTGCTCCCTGCTTTGTCTCCCCCTGGATAGTAGGATATGATGATGTTGCCTTAGTGCTTGCAGTATAATTTTATTCTCCACATCCGAGAAGGGTGCATGGCATCTACAGTACATAATTACTGAAAGACAACAAAAGGGGAAATATTACAGGATCACATATGTGGACGTACACTATGTACAGATACAGCAAGGCCAAAATGGCTGGCACTAACCACTGCTTGTTCACACATGCCATAGTCCACAGTGGGCAAACAAACAAAGTGTGTGGATGCAACTGAGATAGTAGCAATAGTCAGGAATTCCCATGTGTGCCATGACAGCTAGTACTGTATTAACATGCACGCAACACTCAGGTCTACTGTGGTGTGTCCCCTATGGGCAACCCCTCAACAAATATGTCATACGGACAATGCCACATGAATAGCAGTGTGCTATTACAACCACTATAAAGGGACAGTCCAATGAGACCAGAGTGTCACAATGGCAAAAGACAATGTAAACTTGATGTTTTGTACATCCTGTGCAGGTGTAAGACAGCAGGAGGTCACTAACATGTCATTATCACAGGCCTAAGACAGGCTTAATACTGTAATCACTATTCCCTTTAAGTCTATTCACCCATCTGCAACCTGTTGTACACAAAAACATTTACATACCTGATGGAGTGCAGTATTCCTCTGTTGATATGTGGTGATAGTATGGTTGTCACAATGGCGTGCTATGTGTGAGGAAGGTCTCATACAGAATGGTTCTCCATAGCCAGCTACTTAGTTTTTAAACATGCTTCCCAGCAGCAGATGATTACCTCTAAACCAATCTGTGGTTCTGAAATGCTAATTGCAACCAAAACAGCTGATTTGTACTATCATCAGCCAATGACATGCAACCACTGTAAAATATATAAGACCTTCATGAAGATTAGGGCCCCATTCTGATATGTTGTGCTAGAAATTACTGGGGTGAGGAGTCTGCATCATCGCAGAGGGTAGGTCTGCAGCAGACACCTATACATTGAAATGGGTGCGCTACAGGCTGTAGCTACTGCTGCAGGTAATAGACATAGGCAGGGAGTGTGAAGACTTTGGAGGACAACAAGCTGTAGGTGTAACTGTGTGAGCTGTGTCAGCCTTGTTGTAGAGTTTGGTCCAGAGTGAGAGTATCCTCTACACTCCATTGAGAACATGTGCATAAGGTAAGTATGTTAGGCAACAGTTTCAATAACAGAGCACTAGGCAACATGTATGGTGTGTCCTTGAGCAAGATGATATATATATATATATATATATATATATATATATATATATATATATATATATATATATATATATATATACATATATATATATATATTTATATAAATAAATATTTGTGAACATAGCAACCATTTGGTCATGTGCCAGGCCATGTATTACAGTCTGGTAGTAATTTGCAACATGTATGAGGGCAGCCCTTGTTACAAGCAGGGACTTCAAATGTGTATGTTCATTGTTCAGCTGTGGTAATCTGCACTATGACTCTAAAAGGATTGTGTGGTGCACTCTGATATTAGTGGCCCTCATTCACAGTATCTTCTGAGTTGACATTCTCTGTGAATGCATATTACTGCATGACGAGACAATGTATGCACATATACATTTGCAATAGGGGTATGTGACGTGTGCTCTGACCTGCAGGCCTGTGATTTCCATCAGTTAAAACTAGTCAACTTATTTGACATGCATTGTGTGGATAAAGAGTGCATGACTCTGTCAATAATTGCTGGCTTCACAATACTGAAAATTCAATGCTACACATTACTGGATTTGAACCCAGGACTGTGTCTGGCAAAAATGAACGCTTTACGAGGAATTTAACAGACTGAGCTACAGCTAAGGTAGGTGTATTTGCAAGACATATGTGCACACCCAGAGGCTGTGACAATCATTTTCTACATCCATCAGTATGGGCAAGGCTTTATATGGATGTATTTCTGTACCAGGGTCCCAGTTGCACATGTTTTATGCCATTAATGCCTTAGCAGGTGTCGTTCTACATGTTGCTGATAAAAGGGCATTTGACCTGCTATCAAAGGCCTCACTTACATCCATTATTGTCTTTAGCTTTGTAGTGGTGTACTATTGCACCAGAGTCCCAGGAACACTCCAGTGTATTCCATTGAGTTTTATTCAAGTTTGAGCAGTGCAGTGAGGATCTCTGCTGAAACATGCATAATGACTGTAACTGGCAATCACTATTTGTTTTAAAGCACCCATTTTAAGTAAACACTGTGTATCATGGCAGATTAATGCACTGGTCTGTAGGTGCAATGGCCTTGGGTTTGAAACATTGAACAGGTGTTTATTTTGTAAATGTGTAATAGAATTTTAAGGACACATATAATCAATATAGCTCTATTTAGCTGAGCTTAGTGAAGCTGCATGACATGGCACGCTGCTCAGCATCATGCTAAAAAATATAAAGAAAAGAAAAATTAGGCGATAGGAAAGTGGTGAAATGAGGTGCAAGGGGGGGAACAACATAGTGGAAGGCAGGTAGGGATGTGCAGGAAGGGTATAGGAAAGAGCCATAGCTATCCATTTCTTTTACAGCAACAGCTGTGCACTTTATCAGAATATGTACATGGATTTGAGCTGTCACCCACAGAGAGAGGGATGAGAACAACATAACTGCATTTTCAAGCCAGTTGGACCAAATTACTTGTGTCTAGTGGACATGTGGATGAAATGGAGAGCTATGTATAGGGCAAAATTTTTTTGGGGGGTGACAGGTGCCCATTTTTTTTAAGGTGTGAGTGGAATGTTAGGGAAGGGAGATAGGTACATGTGGGGGAGGTGAGTTGGGATGGTGAGGATGCATTTGCAGAAAGACAAGATAGACAAGACAGCAGGCAGAGGTGTTGTGTGACACCCCCTCCACCACCTCCCCCAGAAGGGGGGCCATGGTCTGTCCCATGGGGTGGTACTACCCGATGCTGCAGGTAGTGTGGGGGTAGCAGAGAGGGCACCACCATTCTGGGTCCCAGACGTGCTTGAACCTGACGCCACAGCCAGTAGAGGGAAGGCAGGGTGATCAGCCGGAACCGGCATACCTTGACGGGCTGTGGTGATAGAGGTAGAGCAATAGCTTATGGTTACTAATAACCAAACTATTGTTAGTATTAACAGAATGGAACATCATTTTAATTCATACAAATATGACTGCGGTGGTGGTGCTGTAGTAGCATTGCCGCCTCACAGTAAGACGTTGTCCTGTTCGATTCTCAGCTAGAGCGTCTTCTGTGTGGAGACATGCGTGAATGGGCGTACCTTCGTTGAAGGTTGTGCGTCAGGGCTGGCAACTTGGCACGTAAAAATCTACTGCCAATCATTAGCGGACCGGAGTTCTGCTGTGGCGACCCCTAATCGGGAAAAGCCGAAAGACACAACAACAACATATTAATGTATAGTATGTGTAACACAACAGTAAATAATATAACAGTCAATATAGTAACAGCATGCCAGAAGAAGTATGCCATAAAGGCAACAAAATAGTTTAACAAAGTATGTCAATAGTGAATCATAATAACACATAGCAATATTACATCTCATTTTGCAAAAAAAATAGTTATTTTAACAACATATGTTAATATTAAATCATAATAATAAATAACAATAATAAATAAATGAAGATAAAGGGTGGGGAGGGAGAGAAAAAACATTTGATCAGTGGCAATGCAGATTATATCCCTGAAAACACTGATAATAAATACTCTACAGGTGTGTTGTGACAGTTTTGGTACAGCGAACCCAATTCTCCTATAGCTGATGTAGCACGTACATACCTGTCAAGCTGTTAGCATGGGTCAGTATGGGCCAAGCAATGACAAATGCAGGTACACAACTACAGAGAACAGTTTTGCATAATGTGGACTTATATAACTACTAAGATATTCTGTAAGTGAATTTGATAATACATTCCATTCTAGGTAGTCTTTCTCTTGTAATCCCATGATAGACGGATTAGTCAGTTTTAATTACATTATGACAAATCTTGGCACTTCAGAGGCATGCTTTTGTACTGTACATAAACTAGACAGCTGTCATGGCTTAGATGGGAGGCATGGGGATAGAACCCAATAGCTGTGACTGCAGGGACCTCTGCAAATAATATAATAATTGACTGCAGCAACTTAGTACAGACATGGAAGGAATGCAGCCATACTGCAAATAAACAGATTTATTTATGAATCAACAATGCTGGTGAAAACATTCGTGCCATTGATTATAAAATTTTGTGAAATCTAAGCACAATATCTGCTCATTATATGGGCTACCTTACCTATATACCTTCTGTTCCTGGTGAGAGAGAAAATGTGACCATTACGTGACTGATAACTGAAAATTTAGTGCTACATACCACTGGATTTGTACCCAGGACTGTGTGTGGAAAAAATGTATTATGTATAAAGCATTTAACAGACTGAGGTGCAGTGTCAATGCTGATTACTGAATGACTGATTCTGGCTTAGAGATAACCTGGAACCATACTATGAGCTGAGCAATACAAGTTACATAACATTCTTCTTGCATTCTAGAACTATTACAGTGTTATAACTGACTGCAGTAACTGTAGAACACACATGCATGGAATCCAACCATACTGCAGATATTACTACAGCATTATTTTAAAATCAACAATGCTGGTGAACACTTTTTATTGATATTGTTTTAAAATATCTGTGAAGTCCTCACACAATATCTGCTCATGGTGTGGTCTACCTCACCCATATACCTTTACTACCTAAAGTAGGAGGAACAGAGAGCATTATGTGACTGATATTGGCCTGGACACAGCCTTGGACAGTACTATGAGTTAAGTAATACAGTTTGCAGGCCATTAGTTTTCAGCTATTATAGTGTTAGACTGCAGC
The DNA here is from genome assembly GCF_019279795.1 of Protopterus annectens. Taxonomy (NCBI): domain Eukaryota; kingdom Metazoa; phylum Chordata; order Ceratodontiformes; family Protopteridae; genus Protopterus; species Protopterus annectens. The sequence continues at coordinate 1,880,485,285 of NC_056737.1, read as the reverse complement.
AACCTTACCATAGACAATCAATGCAGCTCTACTGCAATGGTTATGACAACACAATCCTGCTGCACACCATTTTGCTTACTGCTATTGGTATTGTTTATTGTTTATTGCACTACTGTTGTTATTGTTCATTTATTGCACTACAGCTCTAATTGCCCATTTATTGTACTATAGTTGTACATGCCCATTTATTGTACTACAATATTTATTGTGCATACTTTATTGCAGTAAATGTTTTACTCTTTCTTGCTTATTGTACTACAGTTAGCATAATACATCCACACTTACCACACTCACTGCACAACCTGGCCAGGCACTCTGCATGGGGCTCAACATTGTGAAGTCTCTCAGCTGCAGCTCTTGGGAGAGAAGCACACCATTATGCATACCAGTTTTATAGACATTCAGCTTGCAGATTGTTAAAACAGAGGAAAAATTACTTACATATTTATGAGGCATTCCCTGCTCTAGCTTCTTGGACCCAGGTGTCCAAGGTTACCCTCTTTCTCCTCTTCAAGTCATCATAATGGTGATGACACTGCTCACCTCTGTGGGGGATACCAGTAAAATGGGAGAGTTTCCTGGCCAAACAGTGCCAGGTTTCCACCTTACACTCCAAGCCCTGGAAACCACCCTGCAGCAGCCTAGGTTCATGTTTTTTTTTTTTACCAGGAGCCCAATCATGACTCTGAGACTCCTGAATACCCCACTTCTAGACCCAAAAGCATGCGCCTACACCAGCACCACCTACCATATCATCAGTTGATTGAACTCCAATGAATGGCAAAAATTCTCCCCTATTACACTTAATATAAGCTGTTTTTTCCATGGTTACATGTCATTGAGCAACATTCAAAAAATTGCTGCCTCTCTTAGATGTGAGCAAACCAGCTGAGCAGTGCAAAAACTCACACAACCTTGGCTTTAGCGAAGCTTAGCTTCACACAAACTCTGGTAGCCATTAGCATGTTTATGCAGTGCTTATCATGGTTGAGCAAAGCTTAGCAGAGTGCAGCAGTGCCATATTTCACAATTTTGTTATTAAACAAAAATTGTACATTAAATTACAAACATGTTCTGACTACTATGGCCTCGAACCCAGGACCTACTACACATAAGGCTGTAACTCTACTTATTTCTCTACTTGGATATTATGAAAACTCCTATACATACATTCACACATACTACTAGGCTACGTGTTAGCATCTGAGCACCGTGCCATGCAAACACATGTAAACAAACCTATAAATAAATAATCAATTACATCCGGTTTTTATTTTTAGATGTCTGGCAGGTGTCAGCTATGTATGTATAAGCAGTATTCGGCTCTGCAGCACTGTGCACTGTGCCATGCAAATGGCAATTACAAAAAAAAAATTACAACTGAAAAATAAAATAATTATGATAACTGATTATATCCAGTTTCTATTTTTACATGTGTAGCAGATGTCAGCTGTCTATATGTAAGCATGGTTTTGCATTGCTGCACCCTGTGCCATGCCATGTAACATGCAGAAAAATAATTAAAAAAAAAAAACATATAACTTATATATTACGCATTTAACACAATTCACAGCATTTCAGCAGTGGTGCAGTGTACTACAGGGAGCTGCACCCTGTACATAACATCTGACCAGGCACCCACAACAATGGGTAGCCTCTACACATCTCCCTACACTGATTCAATATCCCTGTTCCTAAGGTCTCCCTCGGCAGTGCTCCATCATTAATATGCATAGCACGCTGCTGAGGGGGAGCTATGACCATGTACACTGATACATTCTCTGTAGGCTCTATATAGTGCCTACACAGAGTTTATTAAATCCTGGGGTGAATCTTAAATTTCTGAAGGATTCACTTGAAATAAAGACACAAAGCAAGGATGTCCCTTGTCCCCTCTACTAGTTGCGTTACATATAGTTAATAATATAAGAAGCTAAGAAAACACTGACAGATTCTCAATTAGCAAGAATTATCATTCTAAAAACCAGCCTTTTGCAGATGATATTTTACTAAGTATAGAAGATTTTGCATCATTCAAATGAAAAAATTGATGAAGAAATTATAAAAGTTTCAAGAAATATCACTGCTGAAATTTAATAACAATAACACTGAAACTTTAGTTTTAAAACAATTACTAGATAGCAAGTTAAAGATCAATATAAATATAATTGGGAAGGAAAATAATTAAAATATGTATGACTAAAAATCTATCAAGATGTGAGTAAGATTATTAACAATTTTGAAAAAATAATTGAAGAAGTGCTATTTCTCATAAAAAATAGAATGATTTTGTTTTACTTTTGAGGATAGATTAGTACTTATAAAATGATTACATTACACAACTTTATATATATATATATATATATATATATATATATATATATATATATATATATATATATATGTATATATATATATCTATATATATATATATATATATATATATATATATATATATATATATATATATAAATATATATGGGTCTATGTTGTTACATCAAAAGTACGGTTCATTGAATCGTACTTTGTCGAACTCACTTCCACGAAAGTGCATTCCATCGAAAATGCACTTTCGCAGAATAATCAAATAAAAACTAAATAAAAAAAATAACACACTACACAGTATTATACAGGGGGGGGCAAGCCCCCCTGCACCCCCCAGCCTCCCACACCCCCTAATTTAATATTCTCACTCCGAGATCACACTACAGTGGGGAAAAGGGAATATTCCTTTATTCCCACTGTACTATGATCTCAACAAGAATTTCCTTAGTTGTACATTAACAGTATACGTTGATGTACAACTAATGGTGCATGCAAACGGCGTGTTTTTTTTTCTTTAGCGAAAGTGCATTTTCAACAAAATGCACTTTCGCTAAAGTAATTTCGACAAAGTATGGTTCGATGAACCGTACTGTTGACAAAACAAATAGGACCCATATATATATATATATATATATATATATATATATATATATATATATATAAATATGTGTGTGTGTGTGTGTGTGTGTGTATATATATATATATATATATATATATATATATATATTTATATATCATTCAATAGCTTTAATACCTGACAAAACACTTTTAAAGAAATTAGAATAATGAAAAGCTGAGAATTCCTTATAGAAATCATATAAGATTGTGGAAGTATGCTGGTATTATCTTCCCAGATGTAGACTCTTATTCCTATTGCTGCAAATTTTATCTCTATTATTCTCTGAGTAGACTCAACTTACACTAGTCAATAGAAAACCATTCAGGAGTAGATTATACTAAATTCTTATAGGTTTATCAAATATGATAAATTAGAAATATGTAATGATCCTTTCATCTGGTTAACAAAATTTTCCTTAGAATAAAATTAATTTAAATATTTAAACTCTCCATGTATGAAACCAATGCTTAAAACAGTGAAGAAATGTATTTTTTAAAATGGCAACACACCTCTACATTTATGGAAACTCAGAACAATGTTAAAATGAATTTACTAAAAAAAATGCATTAGTATTACAGTTTGAATGTTTTGAAAAAGGAAAAGCTATGTTGACAGAATATTTATGAAAGATTATAAGTTGGATAAAGCTGTTAAACAGTTAATATTATCCATCAGTAAGAAATCAAATGAATTTGTAGATAATATGAATGAAGAGGAAGAGAATGCTATTTTCCTATTATATGAGTATATGGATGCTATCTTTGAAGGTAAGTTGATCTACAAAGGAAGCTTGTCCAAGTTATATAGCCAAACTGGAGGCTAAGCTCTCTCAACTCAGTACTGGTGAAACCTGTCAGGAGGAGAAGGAAACCACACTCACTACAATTCCAGTCTCACATAGACCTACCACGACAGCAAACCAAACACATAAACACATAAAAACATACTCTGAGGCTCTAAATAAAAATCTGCCTAAGCAGCAGAGACCTCCAAAGCAGACACCCAAGCAACCGCTACCCCAAAACAAAACACGTGCAACACATAGCTCACAAAGCCAGTGTGCCGAACAGTCACAGCCCTTAAGGCTAAACAACACACCTGATACACTTGTAAAAGGTGACTCTATCGTCAGGCACACTGATGTCCCGCTCACCAGGCTGAACAAGGAGAAGGTCACGGTGAGCTGCCTGTCGGGCGCTAGGATCCGCCACATAACACAAGCACTCAGGTCACTCCAAGGCAAGTACAAATATGACTCAGTCATTCTCCATGCCGGTGTGATTGACCTGAGACGTACCTCCCTGGACTACATGAAAAGAGACATAGAGGAGCTCTCTGAGCATGTGGCCCAGGCCGGTATGACCCTGACCTTGAGTAGCATCTTACCCTCAACAAGAATGATGCCAGAATATGAAAACAAGATGATCAATTTCAACAATTGGCTTAAGTATTGGTGTCATTCAAAGGGGATCCAATGCCTGTCAGCCTGGGATGACATGCTCGACAGGCCACGATGCTTCGCTAGGGATGGCTTGCACCTGTCACCCCTGGGCTTTCGGATATTGGCAAAGACTCTTGCTACCCCCATCGTGCCTTTTTAGGCAAGGCTCAAAAGACAAACCAACCTCCATAGGTATCACAAGGGATAAGAAACTAAGAGTAATGCTACTCAAAGCCAGAAGTCTAAACCTCAAGATGCATGCACTCAAAACTTTCCTTAGCATGGAGAACATTGATATCTGTGCAGTAACAGAAACCTGGTTCAAGGCTCCTGAGAGCACCCCAGCACTACCAGGTTATACCTCATACCATGCTTTTCGGCCCCAAAACTTGGACCGAACCAGAAAAGGAGGGGAGTATCAATATTCGTCAAAGATACCCACACCTCCAGGTTGGTGGCACAGCACAAAGCATCAGAGACTATCCTTGTGCAACTAACAGTGGGTAAAACTGCCTTCCAGTTTATAGCCTGCTACAGACCACCCTCCCAAACCCAGGAACCCCACTCGGCCTTCCTGAGAACACTGGAAAATAGGAAGGTCTCTACAAACACCATTATATTGGGTGACTTCAACTATCCAAACATAGAGTGGGGGCATTACTCTAGCTCCAACACCGTAGCTCAAAGGTTCCTAGAATTTATAAACTCAAATGCTATGGAACAACTTGTTACCACCCCCACAAGAGGGGAAAACATACTGGACCTGCTCATCACCAACATGGGGACTCTATGCTCCAGACCAGAAGTGTATCCCTCACTGGTAAGTTCAGACCATAAACTAATCTCACTGGATATTCACATCCCGACCCCACCTCTTGCCCAGAAAACCACAGTGAAAAACTTCTCTAAAGCAAATTTCACACTCCTCAAAACTGAGGTGGAATCCTTCAAAGCCCCCAGGCCTGTGGAAAATACGGCCCAGACCGCATAATCCTTTATAAACTCATTCTATGAACACCTTCAGGAATGCATGGATCATGCAATCCCAAATAAAACCAAGACCCAATCCTCCAAAGGCAGACGTCCTGTCTGGTGGACCCCAGCCATAAACAAACTATACAATAGAAGGAGGAAGCTACTACATGATAGAGCAAAATCCCAAAAAGGGAAGGCATCTCTGATCAGTGTTAGCAAAAAACTACGGGCACTCGTAAAATCGTCTAAGGCCAGCTTCGAGAGAAAATTGCACAGGACACTAAGAATAATCACAAGGCTTTCTTTAGTTATGTTAGGAACCTGGGTGGGAATTCCCAGATATGCTCAGAATTAGTCCAAAATGACAAAAAATACACCGAACCCACAGACATTGCCAACATCCTAGCTGACAGGTTCAGCACAAACCCCCCCCCACAAAAAGGGCAAATATCTATCCCAGCAGAGTGCTGCCCCTCTGACATCTCAGATGCTCAGGTAAGAGCCGCCCTCTCCAAAGCAAAAAACACAGCATCAATGGGACCAGACGGTGTCCCGGGCTGCGTCCTACATGAACTCCAAGAAGAGCTAAATCCAAACATAAAACTACTGTTCAATCTCAGCCTTACCACAGGATATGTACCCAAAGAGTGGCGTACAGCAACAGTGGTCCCTCTCCACAAAGGTAGTGCCTCAACGGATCCTGGAAACTATCGCCCCATAAGCCTGACTAGCTTGGTCTGCAAAGCTATGGAATGGATCATCATGGACCTCATAAAAAAAGATATTGGGGACCTACAGACACTGGATCCTACCCAGTTCGGCTTTTTTAAGGGCAGATCCTGCCTCTTAAACCTGGTTGATTTCTTTGAAACAGTCACCAAGGCCATTGACGAGGGGAAGGTGGTCCACACAGCCTACCTGGACCTTGCAAAAGCCTTTGATACAATACCCCACTCGGGCATTATAGATAAGCTCTCCAGCTTAAATATAAACCCCTATGTCACTAGATGGGTTGCAAACTGGCTCAAGGACAGAACCCACATGATTAGAATGGCTGGAGCCATGTCAGACTCCAAACCAGTTACAAGTGGCATCCCACAAGGCTCAGTCCTGGGACCTCTCCTGTTCGGTATATATTTCTCGGAGGTACATGCCAACATGGAAGGACTGTGGCTGACCAAGTTCGCAGATGACTGCAAACTGGGCACTATAATCGACTCTCCAGCCGACACAAGCATCCTCCAAAAGGGCCTCATAGAAACAGACAACTGGTGCCAGAGCCATGGCCTCAAGCTAAATGCCAAAAAGTGTATAGTCATCCCCTTTGGCATAAACAAAGTGCCCACAAATTACCAAATAGGTGGTAATCCATTAAGTACAGAAGAAGTAATTAGGGACCTGGGGACCCAAGTTGATAGCAATCTCTCATTTGACAACCACGTGGCCAAAGTTGTTAGAAAAACATTTTATATAGCCCACCTAATCATGAAGGGATTCACATCTAGATCAGGGGAGGTCATCGTGCCTCTTTACTCATCCCTCATCCGGCCCATAATTGAGTACAATGCCCCTTTTGGGATGTACCTTACCAGACACCTGCATCAACTGGAAAGACCCCAAAAGTACCTCACCAAGAGGATCAAAGGGCTCAAACAGATGCCATATGCTGCCCGGTTAAAGAAACTCCAGCTCTACTCAGTGGCATGCCGCCTACTCAGAGGCGATCTGTGCCTGACGTATAAAGCCATGTCCAACCCGGAATTAATGGACATGCTGCACCTCAGAAAATCCAAATCCCATCGAGCTATGCGCTCGAGAGACTTGAACCTCAGCACTGAAATAAATAGGACATGCTGGAGGGACAGATTCATAACCCAGAGGCTCCCTTCACTCTGGAATAAAATCCCAGTCCAGGTTAGGCAGAGTCCCTCATTGACTCTCTTCAAGAGGAATCCTGATGAGTGGATGGGGGATCGTAGGGTTACTCCAGGTATCACTTCTGTGTCACTGTTAGACAGAGGCACAGTATACTAACCTCGAAAAAGGGCATAGCAAAATTAATTTAAAATGGGTGGCGAAAGTCAAACACACTCTGGCTAGGCTTATAAATGCCCTAGGGCAGATAGCCTAGTATGAACCTATGAACCTATATAAGTTAATTATAAATAATAATTTTGATGCAAAATTCTGGAACTTTTTAGATAGTAGTGGATTGAATGACTCAGTTCATGCTAAGAATAAAACTTTGTTACTTAAATCAGTTAGTCGAACTTCTTCAAGTTAATACTAGAAAGTTTTATGTGGAAATATATACATAGAATGTATGCTACTCTCTATACAATTTCCAACTTTAGTAAAATTACTTCTTCAGTTTATTGAACATGTAGTAAAGATGTAAAAGCTGACTGGACACATGTTTATTGATTGTGAAAAATGAATGTATATTAGGAAAAGATAAGCATGTTTATTAAGTGGTTGTGATCTAATTTATTTATTTTTATTTATTTATTTATTTATTTATTTATTTACTGGGAAATTCTGACTGGACATAGGTCCTTTTTCAGCAGAGGCCCGAGAAGAAAAGCTCCACACAAGAAATAATACAGAGTACATGAAGAACAATAGTAATACAAATAATAGTAATAATACAAGCAATATCAACATGGTACATATGAACAAGTGACGTGCAGAACTATTGATAACATAAGATAGCCAATGGTATAAGTAATAGCAATTTGTAAACACATAAATGACACACAGTTGTGATTGGTAAACACCAGCTGTAAGCTAGAGATTGCTAAATCTGAGTGGGTAATACACTCATACAACTAGTAGATAAGTCCATTGTCTGAAACAGTGATAGAGCAGATGTTATTCAAGATGGTGGCATGAGCTGGAGGAGAGTTAGGGAAATAGTATGGAAGGAGGTAGGAGTAGAATGGTGTCTGGGAGAATGGTGAAAGTGATGTTGAAAGTAGGTAGGAGTGAGGTAGTTGAAGATGTATAGTAGTAGTGGTGAGGTGCAGTGGTTGAGAGTATTAGAGGAGAATATGAGAGGTAAAGTGATGATGGGGAGGGAGCAGGGGAAGCCAGTACCTGCAGAGAAAGATTGCAATGTTCAGAGAGTGGAAGGCAGGTTCTTTAAGTAGATCAATAATACTAATGAATGTTCTGTTTCCTTCATCTGTAAAAGCCAAACAGCAAAACATGTTCAAGTCTTTTGGCAGTTACTAGAAAAGTTATTGCAAAAATTAAAAAATGAACTCAATTCCCATATTCAAAGATTTTTTAAATTTAACAGCAATACTATGTAAAACTGAAAAAAAAGTGATCAGAATAAGATCTATAAATCATACTAAGACTTTTAGTGGGTGGGATAGCCTTGAAATGTTGCTATTGAAATACCACAACTTTTAATGTGTTAATTGTATAAGATTACCTTGATGATTCAATATATTCTTAAGACTATATTAGAGCACGCAAAGCTGAATTTCTTCATTTCTGTCTATATATTGTAAATATGTTAAATCAATAAAAAATTCCTTAAAAAACAAATTATATCATAGTTGTAATATCACTTTTCCTATGGCTCTGGCTGCTGATACTTTGTTCTTTAGACTACATAACTAAATAGGTAGGAGATTTGAATGCAGCAATAACAGACTACTGTGATTGTGTTTGTCTATCATGCTGTGTAAAGAAGGCTAGTAATGAGTATAGTATGTGTAGTTGTGTATTGTAACTGTCCACCTCCACCTCCTACTTACCTTTTTAGAACACCACCATATTAAACAACGATAAAGCTATCTATGCAAATGTGCGCTGTCATAATTGTAAACGAAGATGCCATGTGGTGCATGTGATTCAGGCAATGTTCTATTCCTTGTGATCTTAGCATTTTTAGTTCAAATCCAGCCATTGCTCCTTAGACTCAGTTCTGTCAGAATGACTGAATGTGTATGTAGGTAACAATGTTGTCACCCAGCTATCTGTTGTGGACATTTATAGCTAGGGAATCATAGTATAAGAATTTCTGCTTATTTTTCACACACAGATGCTGTATTGGATAATGACAATGCCATTGTATGACATTTGACTTTTCCCAAGAGATCTACTAAGGCTTTTCCTGTGGTGTGAAGAAATGAGACAATGTTCTGTATATGTTGCTTTAGTAAAGCATGTGTTCAAATCCATGATTATTCACACAAAATGCATGACTGCCATTCTCTCTTTGCAGTGATGACAGCATTTCTCATCACAGGTGTTTAGTTATACCTAGCAGCAGGCAATGTTGTGTGAGAAATAAATATATATAGCAACAGTCTTTTAAAGAAAGTATAGGCCACATATCCCTTACAATTATAACCAGATGTCACAGCTTCAAATTAGCAAATATCTCATAGGTTTAGCAACACTTGCACTGTGGTGAGTTCATTCTTCACAATATCATGTAGTTTCTGTCATCACATACTCAGGTGTTCAAAACCCACATTGACTGACTGTAAGCAGTTATGCATGAATGACATCCACAACTATTATAATGTATACAATTACAGGGGAAGAAGCCTCCCCACTTTTATTTCATATAAATTGTTTGCAATGCAATCATATGATGCAATGACTTCACATATGTGGGTTGTAACAGCTGTGTTAAGACTTCTCCTGTGGTGCACATGATTCATATGGTGAAGTATGTCTCTATCTGATGCATATGACATAACAGTGTCGGGCTTGCATCTTCTTATTTATACACAATGAAGTGGAGAGTATAGCACTACTGTCAGTTATCACTCATACATTCCTTGTATATACATGTAGTGTTCAGTAACTGCAGTCTATGTGAATAGCCTCTAATATATTCACTGTCCTTTCTAACTGATATCTCAACTTGGCATTTTATCAACATTAATATCACATATACTTCCCTTTGTTACAATGTTGTATTGTGTCCTCCTCCTCACATCCATTGTTAAAATGTCCATGTTTAGTTATGTTCATCGGTCACAAATTGTGAATATGATTAATTATTATTACATCAACATTGAAATATATATGGTTTAAATGTTTCTTTGTGAGATAATTGCATAGGGTGTTTTAACTAAATATATTTTCTCCAATTACTCTCCTCTCTTACCCTATGTCTACATTGTTACCACTACTTTCTGTGTGCATTCCCCCATTTTAACATCCTCTGCATCTTAATTCTCATAATCAATTGCATTTACTTCATATAAGCTGTCCATGTGTGCTTTCACAATAGGTTTGCCTGCTGTCAGTGGTTTGGTTTGCATTGTGTGCTTATGCATCCTTACACAATTTCATGGCCAACAACACTGGTACTGGATACAAAGCAGTGCTTGTAAACATGTAAATGCAGTGAGCTGCATGCATATTCAGTAAGTGCTGCTGCTCATCATGCTAATGTGCTTAAATTGGGTAGGCTTTAAATGACGCTTACACAATTGTTTGTAAATTCCAGGGAAATGCTTAAGTGATTCTCTGCACTAGTGTTGGATGGTACAGTGGTGCAGTGGTTTGCATTGTCACCTCATAACAACAAGTTCTCTGGTTCAAATATTGGCTGGGGTGCCTTCTTTATGGAGTCTGCATGTCCTCCCTGCATTTGTTTGGGTTTCTTTTGGGTGCTCTGGTTTCCTAGGAGTGCTTCATAAAAGCCAGTTAACCATCTTTGGGACAACAAGAAGGTGTTTAACAAGCTTATCTTTTTGATGGTTTTGGAGCATAATAGCACTCCCTGTACTAAAAGTGTTTTTAGCATTTGTTCATAAATAATTCATTCACTGCTGCCATGAGTGAATTCTTGAGTGAGTCATTTAATAGAGACTTTACTTCAGGAAGAATCCTGCATTTGCATTATGGCAAAAAATATTCTGGAGGAAGGTGTGTATAGAAAAAATAATATGATGTGCAGAAGTTACTGGTATAGTAAATGGTTGTAAAATTTTGAAATATAAAATCATGTTACACACATTAATAACTGCTTATGAAACTTCAGACTACAAAATTACATTACACACATTTCAAAGTACCAGTAAACTTAGACTTTAGGACACACTTGGTTTGCTGAAGAAGGTGAACTTCAAAAGGTGTTATTAATTAAAAAACATGTACTTATCTTTCTAAAGAGTATTCTCAATATTACAATCTTTTTTATTTGTAACATACTGTATTAAATGGCCATTCACTGTATGCCATTTGATTTTCAGCTATGTTTTTTTTTTTGAAAATACTAATTTATGTAGATCTAAAATACTGTCTCTAACTAGAAAACAGTCAATTGTTGAATGTTACTTTCCACAGTTAATTGAAACTGCACTTATCATGAAACTATAAAGTATAAAGCAAAATGTGATCAGCTCTGTTGGTATAGGGGAATAAAGCCCTGCATGAGAAAGATGTGATCAGTTTGATCAGTGAATGAGGCAGGCACCTGCTGGAGCTGATGTGGGGAGTAAAGAGGTAGGTGCTTGATCACCTCTCTTTGGTGAGTGAAGAGCAGTGAGCACATGCTTGGGTATATTCTTCATAGTTAATTCTCCAGTGGAGACCAGAAAACAGAGAATATATGCAGGTGTTGCTTGCAGGGGAAACTGGGGCAGGTCCATTCTGTGCTATAATGCGTTTTTTTATTTGTAAGCATGCATAGAGGGGAAATATAGGAAACAAGTTTAATGTGAAATATCATTTCTAATAAAACTAACACATTAATGTATGTGTGTCAGTTTACTTATATATTATTTACTTCCTCTTTTATGACATTCCTAATGCCAACATTCTATAGAAAGTCATCCTCAGTACCTTCAAAGTATTCTGTATCGTTGCTTTCTAATGCTAAATGACTAATGTCTTGTTGTTCAGCATTTGGATTAGAAATATATTTATTTTATTATAAATGGACCATCAGGTAAGTTTGTTTTTTATTTTTATCCATTTAATTACCAAAAAGATACTGATTCTGGGGTTTTGGAGTTCAAGGCTTTTTCTTTTCAAAATTTAATTCATGTAGTTATAATGTATACAATTACAGGGGAAGAAGCCTCCCCACTTTTATTTCATATAAATTGTTTGCAATGCAATCATATGATGCAATGACTTCACATATGTGGGTTGTAACAGCTGTGTTAAGACTTCTCCTGTGGTGCACATGATTCATATGGTGAAGTATGTCTCTATCTGATGCATATGACATAACAGTGTCGGGCTTGCATCTTCTTATTTATACACAATGAAGTGGAGAGTATAGCACTACTGTCAGTTATCACTCATACATTCCTTGTATATACATGTAGTGTTCAGTAACTGCAGTCTATGTGAATAGCCTCTAATATATTCACTGTCCTTTCTAACTGATATCTCAACTTGGCATTTTATCAACATTAATATCACATATACTTCCCTTTGTTACAATGTTGTATTGTGTCCTCCTCCCTCACATCCATTGTTAAAATGTCCATGTTTAGTTATGTTCATCGGTCACAAATTGTGAATATGATTAATTATTATTACATCAACATTGAAATATATATGGTTTAAATGTTTCTTTGTGAGATAATTGCATAGGGGTGTTTTAACTAAATATATTTTCTCCAATTACTCTCCTCTCTTACCCTATGTCTACATTGTTACCACTACTTTCTGTGTGCATTCCCCCATTTTAACATCCTCTGCATCTTAATTCTCATAATCAATTGCATTTACTTCATATAAGCTGTCCATGTGTGCTTTCACAATAGGTTTGCCTGCTGTCAGTGGTTTGGTTTGCATTGTGTGCTTATGCATCCTTACACAATTTCATGGCCAACAACACTGGTACTGGATACAAAGCAGTGCTTGTAAACATGTAAATGCAGTGAGCTGCATGCATATTCAGTAAGTGCTGCTGCTCATCATGCTAATGTGCTTAAATTGGGTAGGCTTTAAATGACGCTTACACAATTGTTTGTAAATTCCAGGGAAATGCTTAAGAAGTGATTCTCTGCACTAGTGTTGGATGGTACAGTGGTGCAGTGGTTTGCATTGTCACCTCATAACAACAAGTTCTCTGGTTCAAATATTGGCTGGGGTGCCTTCTTTATGGAGTCTGCATGTCCTCCCTGCATTTGTTTGGGTTTCTTTTGGGTGCTCTGGTTTCCTAGGAGTGCTTCATAAAAGCCAGTTAACCATCTTTGGGACAACAAGAAGGTGTTTAACAAGCTTATCTTTTTGATGGTTTTGGAGCATAATAGCACTCCCTGTACTAAAAGTGTTTTTAGCATTTGTTCATAAATAATTCATTCACTGCTGCCATGAGTGAATTCTTGAGTGAGTCATTTAATAGAGACTTTACTTCAGGAAGAATCCTGCATTTGCATTATGGCAAAAAATATTCTGGAGGAAGGTGTGTATAGAAAAAATAATATGATGTGCAGAAGTTACTGGTATAGTAAATGGTTGTAAAATTTTGAAATATAAAATCATGTTACACACATTAATAACTGCTTATGAAACTTCAGACTACAAAATTACATTACACACATTTCAAAGTACCAGTAAACTTAGACTTTAGGACACACTTGGTTTGCTGAAGAAGGTGAACTTCAAAAGGTGTTATTAATTAAAAACATGTACTTATCTTTCTAAAGAGTATTCTCAATATTACAATCTTTTTATTTGTAACATACTGTATTAAATGGCCATTCACTGTATGCCATTTGATTTTCAACTATGTTTTTTTTGAAAATACTAATTTATGTAGATCTAAAATACTGTCTCTAACTAGAAAACAGTCAATTGTTGAATGTTACTTTCCACAGTTAATTGAAACTGCACTTATCATGAAACTATAAAGTATAAAGCAAAATGTGATCAGCTCTGTTGGTATAGGGGAATAAAGCCCTGCATGAGAAAGATGTGATCAGTTTGATCAGTGAATGAGGCAGGCACCTGCTGGAGCTGATGTGGGGAGTAAAGAGGTAGGTGCTTGATCACCTCTCTTTGGTGAGTGAAGAGCAGTGAGCACATGCTTGGGTATATTCTTCATAGTTAATTCTCCAGTGGAGACCAGAAAACAGAGAATATATGCAGGTGTTGCTTGCAGGGAAACTGGGGCAGGTCCATTCTGTGCTATAATGCGTTTTTTTATTTGTAAGCATGCATAGAGGGGAAATATAGGAAACAAGTTTAATGTGAAATATCATTTCTAATAAAACTAACACATTAATGTATGTGTGTCAGTTTACTTATATATTATTTACTTCCTCTTTTATGACATTCCTAATGCCAACATTCTATAGAAAGTCATCCTCAGTACCTTCAAAGTATTCTGTATCGTTGCTTTCTAATGCTAAATGACTAATGTCTTGTTGTTCAGCATTTGGATTAGAAATATATTTATTTTATTATAAATGGACCATCAGGTAAGTTTGTTTTTTATTTTTATCCATTTAATTACCAAAAAGATACTGATTCAGAAGAGTTTCAGTTGACTGGGTTTACAGCTATTACAAATATTCTTAAACCGACAAATGACTAATCTACAATGTTACTAGTAAAATAAAACTGGGCCCTTAATTTGTAAAATAACACTAAACATTTATGAAAAATGAGCAGAAAACTGCAGTTACTTAAACACAGTATGCCTATGGGTTCAGTCAAACTAATATGAATAATGACACCACATGAATGTTCATTTTTTTCTAATAGAAACCTTTTCTGTTAATATATCAAAGCTTTACATTCGTTTTTACTATCATTCCAATTCTTATACCCATTTCTCTTATTAATTACTTTACAGAAACCAAGTTTTACCAGTCTGATATAACATTCTTATGTATAATTTCTTGTTTGTTATAAACACTGTTCATTTTATAAATTAAAGAGAAGACATTTTTTATTATGAACAGTTAAGTACATGCAGTTTACATTTATGAGGTAATAAACACACTCTACCAGCATGTAAACAGCTGTATAACTGCACTTGTACCCTGTAGGAACATGTACAGGGCAAATCTTAGAAACAAGTCCACAAGGTGGAACTATAATATCAACAAGCTTTACAATAAAACAATGAGAATGTTAAACAAAGGTAAGATGAGTAGTTTCCAAAATGATTGAGCCTTCAGCAATGAAATTAACAAACAACTCAGAGCTTAATAAAATTCACCAGTGCCAAGTTTGAAGCTAAAATAGCTACCCAAAACAACAACAATCACAGGCATTTTTTAGTTATGTTTGTAATCTCAGAAGCACAATGCAGCAGTTAGCTGAGATGTTTTCCAATGATGTTACCTACACTGAGGCTGAATATATAGTAAACCTACTGGCCAATAAATTCAGCTCTAAATTTACCCCCCCCCCCCGTCTGTCCAAAAAGATATACTGAAATTGTCTCTACTCCAGCTATCACACAAGACTGAGTTCTTAAAGCACTATCAAAAGCTAAAAATTCTGCATAAATGGGTCCTGACAATATTCTTGGGCCTTAAATAGCAAGAAGCATAATTTAACCACCCTCCTAATAGCACTGTTCAACTTCAGCCTCCATGTTTTGTACCAAGTGACTTGAGAACAGCTACACTCATTCCTCTACCTAAGGTAGGGCCTTCTGCAGGCCGAGTGAATTATAGACTTATAAGTCTGGTCAGCTTCATATTCATAGCAATGGAAAGACTTTTCATGGAACTAATCAATAAGGGCAGAGGGGACCTCTAAACTCTAGACACATCTCAGTTTGTGATTCATCAAGATCAGGTCATTCTTACTCAACTTGGTGGACATTTTTTGAAAAGTTCACAAAGAAATGGAGGAAGGTTGGAGGTAGACATAAGGATGTTGATGGTTAATATAGAATCATAGGCAGTTACTAGGCTAATGGCCCTAGGGCCCTTACAAGCCTAGCCAAGTTCTACCCTTATTTCCATGAGTAGCATCTATTGACTACTCAGATAGTATAATGGTTAAGGTGGTTACCTCACAGACACAGGGTAAAGGGTTTAATTCTTACCTTTGGGTTGTGAAATTTCACTAGACGTAAAAAGGCCCTCAAGGTCTGATAGCCTAGTGCTAACCTATGAACCTATAAAACAGTACATAGCACACACCTTGACCTGGCCAAAGCTTTTGACACAATCCTTCACTCAGGAATAGTAGAAAAGAGTGGACTCTCAGCATCCAAAAACCTATTAGTAAAGTGTTAGTCCTCTGTGCCACCTTTACCAACCAATGATTCTGTTAGCATATTACATTAAATCTTTAAAAAAAAAAATAACATAAAAAACAAGTCAAGGTAAAAGAAGTTTCAAACATCACACTCTTGACATAGAAAACAACGTCCAAGTCTTAACCCTTTATGCTAACTGAACATTTGTGTTGAGTTCGTTTTTTTCATAAGAGTTATACAACTATAAAAAATGGCATTATTCACTGACTGCAATAGATTGTAAGTTACACGGGACAAGATGCACATAACAGGCAACATCAGAAGTGTTTTGTAACATCAGGTGTAGTTATAAATGATTACCTGTACTCATTACAAAGTTAGTTGAGCAACAAGTCTTACACCATAATGTACTTTATGCCCATTAAGAAGATGAAATTGTAATGTCTTGTATGATCAACTGATTTTAGGAAACCATAGTTATAGACAGCAATGAGGAAAATAAGAAGAAACACTGTGGACATTCTATCATCTCAGGGACAGGTAAGATGTATATCAGTATGTGTGTGTGTGTGTGTGTGTGTGTGTGTGTGTGTGTGTGTGTGTGTGTGTGTGTGTGTGTGTGTGTGTGTGTGTCAGAGAGAGAGAGGGTGTGAATGCAGGGTTATCTTTGCCAATGTAATGCAATGTGTGGGGCTGCTAATGGTAACTACTGCAGGAAAGTGCTGATTTGCAATTATGGAAATTACAGGCAATTCAGAGACATGCAAATTAGAATCCCATTTCATTCAACATGGAAAAGATACATTTGGCTACAGTTCATACTTCCAGGAGAGTGGTTGTTTCTGAAGTCCCACAAAGACTTTCAGTGGGGAGGTTCCTTAACGCTACTCAACTTTATATACACTAACTCTGAGAATACTCAAGAATTGTAAAAAAAAAAAAAAAAAAAAACAGCTCCTTAACTTTAGCCACTGTGTCATAATCCAGGCAACTAAACCACAATGGCACCATTTTTTACAAATCATAACAGAACACCAGCAGTAAATTAACCACTACAATCAACCCTAAATTACACCCTTTGTACATTTTCCAATACAGACAACCTTCAAAAAATCCAGTAGTAAAAATCACATTAATGAACTTTGGTGTGATGAAACACTTCAAATCTGCAATTCAATGGCCGCAGAATTAAGAAAATGAATATATTCTTATATATATATATATATATATATATATATATATATATATATATATATATTATACATACTAGATATGAATATATATATATATATATATATATATATATATATATATATATATATATACATATATATATATATATTTAAAGGTAAATTAGTCTAAAACAAGACAGAGCTCAATTTGCAAATTCATGTAACCTTTTTTGCATATGAGAAATGCAAATGTACTTGTTACAGTGTGCAGACAGTGGACCAATGCGTGTCAGCAAGAGAGCTGCTCTGTTTTTCTGTCACCTGCATGAAGTAATTTAATGGAAATGCTGTACATGAGTTCTCATGTATAAAAAATATGCCTTGAACTTTGCACATAACTACCATCTGTTGATCAGTGGTAGTAAAGCCAGTAAGTGCAGCTCTGTTCTACTTTTGGCAGTCACCTGTATGACAGACAATGTAGTGCAAGGGCAACAAATGAGTACATATGTAACCAGAGTGCTTTGGGCATCCAGCTGTCACTCATAGTCTCCTAAATGCAGTTAAGTATGCTATTGGCACCTGCACATCATGTGGTATTTTGTAAGGGTAGTAGACAAGTCCTCATGTCCATGTCATGGTGAATTTACTCTAAAGGGACTGGTCACTTACAGGTAAACAATTGAATTGCCCTGCAGCACTGTATCCTACTGATGTCTTTAAGGTATGTAATCCATTGTCAGGGTTACATGGCAGTCATAATGGTTAGTGGACTGTCCAAAGGGTTGCTTCCAAGATGCTGTACACTCTGACAGCTGTAATGCATGCACTGGTTTGTTGCAAATTAAACAAAGGTAGACAGTACATTACAACCATAGTCTGACAATAATAATACAATACACAATAACATTTGCATACCTGCATTGAAATTGTCATTTCTAACTGTATATAATGGTAGTTAGTTGCAGGATGCATCAAGTCTGGAAACTGGACTTACTGTCATATTCAGACAGAATCAAGTTGCTTGTGTTCATATCAAAATATATGTAACCAAACAACAAGATCTCAACAAACCATAAGGAGAGGGCTGAATTCTTGCAATATTGCTGTCAAAATCCAAAGCTCTTTGCCAGTTGTGAAAAAAAATGGACAAACAAACACTGACAAAAAACAGTAAATAATTATTATACAATGAATACTAATTGCTATTCAAAATGTTGCATGCTGACTTGACACATGAATCAGTGTGCTTTTTGTAAATTAAGCATTTCTGACAGGAAAAGTCCAGCTACCACAACCCCATATAGTGCAAAAGTAAAGGTAAGCAATTTCTTGAAAATAACAGAGAACCTATCCAACATCAGGAATGTTTCTGATACATTTAGAACATATACATCATGTGTTTACTTTTGCAGTACATGGAGCTGATAGCTAACTTCCTCCTACTGGTAATGGTGAACTCTCAGAACTCTCTCAAGAAGCAACCAAGCTTCAACCATTTTATAAAAAAAAGTCCTCCCCATCCAGTTCTTTGAACATTTCTGTGTATCAGAAAGAGAATTTTGACTATTTTATATGACGTATTGACCACTTTTCTACTACATTAATTAGAAGAATTTCTTTTACCTCTTGACATGTCATTGGGCTCGTTTCATCTCAGGGAAAGGTAAATCAGCCCATATTTTTATCATTTTATTACACTATATAAACATTTACACACTGTATGTATGTTCAGTGCATGGGCTAGTTCTCTACTGACAGAGAAACAGCAGAAGAACGCTACTCTCTGATTATGCAGTGACATTATTTAAAAAAGGTAAGAAATTTTTTTCTTAAATAATGTCATTATACTCACTTGGGCTTCACCCTTATACTGAAGCCATGTCAACCATAGGTAAATCCTGTGATGCCCACACCCAGTCATGGGTTATTGAAAAGTTCCTGACCCAGAGACTCCCCATACTCTGGAATAGACTGCCCATACATGTCAAGCAGAGCGCCTCCTTGGCCCTCTTCAAAAGGAACCTTGACGATTGGATGGGAGATAGGAAATTCACCCCAGGGATCACGTCAGTCGCCCTGCTAGACAGGGGACCAGAGAAGTAAATATTGTGGGAGGAAATATCCAGGGAATTGTTATGGCTAGGTTTGTTTAGGCCCAAGGGCCGACAGCCTAGTACCAATTTATGAACCTATGAACCTATGAACATTTACCAAATGCTAGGTGATAATCAGACAGGAATAGCACAGAAAAAAAACAGAGAAAGTACTTAATATGCTGCCAAGTGCTACTATATTAAATAACTTCATACAACATAGTTTATCAGAGTAGAAAAATCTATTTAATTGCAGAAGAACACGTGCGTGGGAGACTAAGCAATCAAGGTCATGTCTCACTGAACAAAGAAACTGCAATCATCTTTGTACTGTAAAAGCTTCTGAGCACACATTTTATCTATCAGACTATAGCCACTGACCAATTAGAAATAAACATATCTATGTCGTTTTGTTTTGTTTTGTTTATTAAGAATCTGCATACCCCTTACCTAAGCTTTTCCTTTATTAGGAATAATTTCCGATCTTCTTTGTTGGTGCTAAGAAATGCCAAGACAATGGAAAAAAAACAAGACAGGCCTATGCTATCAGGATCCATTTTGAAAACAAGATGGATTCCACTTTTAATTGAAAAAAATATTATACAAAACAGTTAAATTCCTCTCCATTCACACAAGGGAAGCAGAAGACAAAGATTTTCTGAAAACATCAGTACGTAGCCTAGAAACAGCTTTGTAGAAAGTGTTAGAGGAGAGGAGAGAAAGCTAGTACCATATACCGAAGGTAAAACAGCAGTTATACAATTGTTTAAAGAAGATAAGCCTATGATCAAACATGCAACAATAAGATGGCACAGGAATTGATTCAAGTGAATGAAGCTACATATTGCTGGATTACCTAAAAGAGTCATTGACAAAAATTTGGAGATGTGCTTCTGGTCAAGAATATAATTATAGAACACCTTAGATTCCCAGAAAGGCTAGGACACTCCTTTCATAGAATAAATCATGTGGGAATAAAAAATTATATAAAAGATCCAAAGACATTCAATCTGCTGTATGCAGTCTTATGAAACTATAGTTTGTCAGCAGTGAGAACTAGGAGGTCAAGGTCATCTCTCATGCTTTTATCTAACACATCAATATCACAGAAAATAAAGTGTTGCTGGTAACAATTATTATTTCATGCTCACTCTTTGTCTCTTTACCATTCTTGCTGTTTGATATTTTAACATATGTAATACTATAATACAACTCCTTTTGGCTGGATTTTTATTACATTTTCCATATGTTAGCAGTAACCACCAATTATGTATTGATACCCTTTCCTGTACAAGTACTACTTTTTTATTTCTGGATGTGTTTTGATATTATTTTTGTTATTCTGTCAGACAATGGTTTTGCTTATAATGTATTTATTAATTTCTTACATATGTAAGTGAGCCCATCCTTGGACGTCATTTGGTCACAACCCATGCAAAAAATGCAATTGCAAATGTAATGAATGCATGGACAATTTAGTAGAGTTAGTCAATAAACATATTCTTTGGCAAGTGGGGAAAATGGCAATACTCAAAGCTCAGGGCTGAGCTATAGACTCAGAAGCTGTGAAGGAAAAATGTTGCCACTAATGCATATCTGTATTTCTTGATGTGATGGCTCTGAAAGACCCAGACTCCATTATTATCTGCTTTGGGAAACTGACAAACCTTAGCTTTATTCATTAAGAAATTATATTTTTTTTCTTATAACACCTGTTAAACATCCATCTTATATCATTCCTTAAATTTATGTCCTTTATCATATTAATATTTTGTTGGGTATCCATTCAAACCTGTGGCCTTTCCAAACATTATTGATGTTATGACTTTGCACTGTTCTGCTGGTGACATTTATTTGTTTATCTTCTCCCTCACTTGAGTTATCTTTCTCTCTCTCTCATTCTCTCCTGTTATTTCTACCTCAGTCATTTTTATTTGTTTATTAACTTGGTATGTATATCAAATGTACATTTTTCAGGAGCATATTGTGAGAACTCTCTGTTGAAATAAATTTCTCAGTCACACATTTACCTGTTGGGCAATTGGCTGGGGACATATCACTGTGGTAAATTCACTGTGGACACAGAAATGCACATAGTGCTGTGCCCACAGATGGAATAACCAAATGAAGGGGCAGTGCCCATAACCCACAGTATTCTAAGGACAGTAGGCAGTATGGCAGAGACTTGCATCAGGATGTTCAGTGAACATGTAAATGGCATAGAAAATGCAGTGTCCAATGGACAATGCCTTTATAAATGTGTGAGGGGAAGTGATGGCTATCATGTTTAGTGTACTTACAGTATAGTACAGTATTATGCAACTACAACTTGGAGAAGTGTGCATCAACGTTGAAGAAATGTTATTTATTTATTTATTTAATTATTCAGTTTGGAAACCATGTACATTGCTGTGGCCACACTTATGCATCGGTATGTATTTTTGGAAATTCTTCCTGGACAGAATATCTGTCTTATCAGGAGTAAAAGCATGCTCCTGAGTAGTGATTCTCTTTTATCATCCATTAATTTTGTTCTTGCTGATGCATGGTATGAAGTTAATTGAGGTGGGCAATAGGCCATCCTAGTATTCAGCCACTGGTGTCAAGCCTCCACCTGATTGTTTATCCATGCAAGATCCAGATGAGACAAGTCACACTCATTCACAGACATGTGATTCTGCAATTCAGCCATTATTTCCCCAAACAGTTGTTCCATGGGAAAATGTCTATCAACCTATAAGCCTGACTCCACCAAACAAATTTGGGAGAATGCAGCCAATGAATTGAAGGAGATATGAGAGAAAAATACAGAAATTAAATGGCAACTAAGTCTGTTTGGCCTAGACAGTAACAGAGTTTGAATAAACCTGGAAGAAAAGATCCTAAACCTGCTACTGGAAAGAGGAGGAATTAAAAGCTGTATATCAACAAATTTTAAAAGATGTGGAGTAAAGAAAAAATTCTTATTCAGAAAAGAGTACAATATACTTTATATAGTCCCAGTCAGCGGAGCGATGTATTTACTAAAGGAAATGGAATAGTAGATAAGAAAATAGAAAACTGAGGCAAATTGGAGAAGGATATGGATGAAACTTCATGAGAAAAGGGGAAATAAAGGAGGGGGGATTTCAGAACAGAAAGAAGAAAGAAGCAAGTGGAAGGGAACAAACCAGACAGCAAAAAGGAAAAGAGCATGAAGAATGTGAAGAAGGAAGAATGTATTGGAGAATTAGGAAGAAGACATGACTAAAAGTAACTGATACAGCTGAGCAATAAACCTCATGCTGAGAAGCTGATTAGAAGAAATTGGATCTTTGGGTTTAGTGCACATTTTGGACTGCACATGTATGTGGTAGTCTATTGCCTTATTAGAATATTCATTACAAACCATTGAAAAAAAAACATATCTACAGGCTATAAACTGATGCAGTGACCAGTGTGCAGACTGAAACACTGTGGAGAGAAACAACAACAGAACAACTATTTTTTTAAAAACATAGAATGGACTATCATGGTCATATTGTATCAGAAATATAAAAATAAATGACAGCACTTTCTATATCCTGTCATAACAACCCAATAACATACATGTCTAAAAATACAATGTGCTATGTAAACATAATGTTAATGAGTGACATTTGCAGTCTGTTCTGCAGGCTGTCGTGTGACTGTCGTGTAGCAGGATGACAAATTTATGTATCCAAAAGCTATGCTTAAATCAAGTCACACAATTGCTTAAATATTTAGCAGTGCTGTAATAATGCTAATGTACTGCTGCAGTGATCTGACAACAACATAAACAAGCAAACAAGCAAGCAAACAAACAATTAATAAGCTTGTTTACTTAATCGCAAGATATTATATACATGGCATTGCACCAAAATTATGTTTGTTTCTCACAAACTGAGAATGTTGCCCTCACATCTTCGTTGCATTTTAACAGTGTTCAGCAACGTAAATACTGCCCTTTGCACACCTAACAAACTTATTTCTTATTTCTGTCAGTCCTCAGAAATATAAGAATATTTTGTTAGATAAGCAGTCCTGCCTGTAAAGATCTACAGAGTTATATTCTGTAGACATTCCTTTATGCAGTTGTACTCATCGCCTGTTCTTCCTATCTTATAAAGTGTCAGGGAGATGTTCTGAAAACAAATGTGCCAATATGATTAAACCATGCCCTGTTTATACCTTACATATTAAGTGCATAAACAGTCCAACCCCCCCCCCCCCCACACACACACACACACATTGAGAAAGAATATCAACACAATTACTTTGTATATTTATTTATTTATTTACTGATAAAGTGCTACCCAGGTTAAAACTTCTGGGTACAGCTCATTTTAGAGGAAACTTAGGGAGAAAAACCTCCATTATAAAATAATATAGAAAACAAAACATTCAACAGCAACATATTTATATGTGTTAAATATTTTATAGATATAGTATAGAAATAATATGTATAACATGCGTTAGTGTCTAACATGTATCAGTTTATTTTAATTTCTATACCTTAGCTTAGTGTCTTCATTGAATCTAGGCATGTTTCATATTAGTCATATTCTGCCATTAAGTAAGTTTAGTAACATCAATACCGCATGAGCATGGGGAGAATTATATATTCCTGTTCTATGTTGGACAGACAGCTATTAGCACAATTATTATATTTAAGAAGGATTGTAAAACCCTGGTTTAGTAACTCTGACTATCTATATAGTGTAACTCCTGAAATATTGTTGTAAGTTGACACTACACTTTTTTAAACATATTTTTTAATTCACAATTTACAAAGTGACACAGCTACACATACACTAATAGAAAATAACACAAATGTTAAATGGTATTTGTTATCATTGTTATACAGAATACATATGTTTTTTTTAACAATTGTCATTCACTCCAAAATTATATAAGTTGTTCAATTCCTGCCTTCCCTTAAACCTCACTACTTCTATATGTATTATTCCCACAAATCCCACTTATTACTATGTAATTTGCTCATTTTCTTTTCTAAGGATCCTCTCTTCCTTAGAATATTAGGTACTTCAGTTGCAGGTAGTTTAGATTTTCACTTCCATTTTCCAATAATCACTTTTTTGGCAGCCTGTACTGCGGTGGTGGTGCAGCGGTAGTGTTGTCGCCTCACAGTTAGACGTTGCCCGCTTGATTCTCAGTTAGAGCATCTTCTGTGTGGTGACATGTGTGAATGGGTGTTCCTTCATTGAAGGTTGTGCATTAGGACCGACAAGCCAGCACGTAAAAATCTACTGCCAATCATTAGTGGACCAGAGTTTCGCTGTGGCAACCCCTAACCGGGAAAAGCCGAAAGACACAACAACAACTTTTTTGGCAGCCTATACCATATAAATTAGTGAGGCCTTACTTTGTCAATGAAATTCAGATACTGAGTCCCAGCTCAAAATAATTATTTCATTAGACAGAAAATCTTGCTTCCCCAGAGGTAATGACAAAGTACTTTGTAGAGAACTTTTAAAACCTACCAACTCATTACACTGTTTAAAAACATGTTCTCAGTTATCTCTATCATATCCATCACTCCTCTGGTGCTTGTTATCTGCCTGAAAAAAAATACTCTGAAGTCTTTTGGGGGTATAAAATACCTGTGCAAACACTCTCAAGTAAACATGCTTGACCATCTTTATCTTGCTGCACATTTGGAAGCCATACTGATGTCGTCCCTTGCTCACTGGTAAATTGCTGTTCCAGTCTTACTTTGCAATCATTTCTAACCTCCTCTGATTGATTCTTATAGCTATCATGCAATATTGTATATGCCCTAAAACTTATCCTTTTTAACCTGAAGCTTCTCTTCTAGATTCAACTAAAAGCTTTACCAGAACCGGTCTTTTACTTAGCAGTCACTCATTCCCTTTCCCTTTGCCTATACTCTGATGTATTATTTAGGTCAATCTTCTTCTTTCAGCTTTTCCCAGTTAGGAGTCACCACAATGGATCACCTGTCTGCTCATGATTGGCAGTGGAGTTTTACGGTATCGGGTTGCCAGCCTGGCGCCCAACCTTCCACAGAAGGCACACACATGCACACACTCACACCTAGGGCCAATTTAGAGTGTCCAATCCACCTACTGGATGTCTTTGGGATGTGGGAGGAAACTGGAGCACCTGGAGGAAACCCGCATGACCACAGGGAGGCCATGCAGACTCTGCACAGAAGGCAACCCAGCCAAGAATTGAACTGGAGAACCTCTTGCTGTGAAGCGACAATGCTAACCGCTGCACCACCGTGGCTGCTTTAGGTCAATACCATGTGAAAACTTTTGGCAGGTGAGGACATAGGTTTGCATACAACTGCCTAGGTAAAAGCATGTCCATAGTATTAAAACTTATTTATTCTGCTCTGTATAGCATCTCCCAGTGGTATGTTGGTAGTGGCATAAATGATATAAACTTGATTACTCTCTTGTAAGCTGTTTATCCTCAAAATTCTTCTTCTTAAGGTCATCCATAACCAGTGACCTTTACAGCAGATTTGGTTCAAGGTCAAACTGACTGACTGTCTATTTTTTTGTTATAAAATCTTTATTCTGCAAAAGGCTCCTAGCTTTTGCTGTGTTTGACATTAATGTCTCTGAAGCCTTTCTATAACAAAGAGTAGAGATTGTATTTTGCTAGGTGAATGGTTGTGATTTTGAAACAGGTAGGTATTACACCATCTCATGGCATAAAGGCTGAAACTCATATTTGTAAAATATGAGTAGTTGCTATACCACCATATAAAAGTTCTTTGAACAAATAATTTTGCTACTGAGTACTGGCCTCTATACGGGCATGAAAAGACATAGGACATGATTCACGAAGGCTTGCACGGAGTGTAAGAGATGTGTAACACTCCATGCAAACCTCGCGATCCAGGAACAGCCCGAAACTCCGTGTAAGAGACCAGCTAAAACGTCTCTTACACGGACTGGGCGTGGATATGCTTAATACCTCACTTGCAGCCAAAAGGCATGCAAATGAGGTAGAGTAGCGATCCATGAAACAGAAAGCAGCCCGTGTAAGAGCTGTTTTAGCTGCAGAAATGTACTCAGTTGACAACTGAGTAAGTTTCTGCAAAAATCACAATGGAGCCATGTCAGCTCCAAATAAAGGGTGCATATGTGTCAGACAGAATGCCAATGGCCAAATATGTGGCCATTGGCAAGGTAACCCGATGCAAATATTAAAAAAATATAATTTTTTTTTTTCGGTGATCGCCGATGTTTAAACGCAGCGCAGCCCAGTGCAAACGGGCTGCGGTGTATGAAACATAAAAATGAAGGTTATAAACCCACAAATGTGGGTTTTATGCAATAGATGGAATGACAATGGAGGGACCAGCAGACCAAAAACAACATGGCCACCGTGTAGTGGTTGCTAAGGGGGGAAGCTGAGTCTAAGACATGTAACTAAGCATTAGTAGACAATCTGATGTAAATGAGGGTTAGAATACAGAATCCCACAGTCACATAGCAAATGAGCACAGTCTGAGTAGTGTAAGAGATACATAAGGGGGAGGAATAGTGTAGGAGATAGGTGACATCACAGGGGGGAATGGTAGAAAGAAATGCAGTTCATTGCAGGTCAGTGTTACATGACAGATGATAGACACAGATCATGGAAAGAGGAGTGCCACAAGATAAGCATGGGAAAGTCAAGAAATGGAAGGTGTACACAGTTACTTACACCAAAGTTTCTTGCTGGGCGCACGTGTGCGCGCCATGAAGCGCGAGTAGGGCAGTGTGCACGCGTGTAAGGCAGACTGAGCATGTGGGAGCGTGTTGGTAGATTTGTAACACTGTTTGCGCTGGTGTGCACGCGTTTTAACCTGAATAGGCAGATCCTCAACCATGTAAGCATGTGTGCACACATGTAAGCCACTGTGAGAGTGTTTCTGCTGGTATGCACGTTGCTCCCCCCTGAGGAAACAGAAAGGAAAAAGGAAGAAACAGAATTAGTAGGAAGCTAGCAGGGAATACTGCTGGAGCTAGCAGGTGAAAACAATTAGAAGCAGGCAATTACACAGGCGGAATAGTAGCCCAGCCCAGCACTTAAAACTCTGCAAACAGCAGTGCAGGATGTTTCTCTCAAGAGACACTGCAAGATAGGAGTAAGCTATTAGAAGTGAAAACTGAAAAAGCTGAACTCAGAGCAGAAATGCTAGGGGCTGCCATAGCTGTCATAATGAGACATAGGCGACTTGCTGAGGGTGGTGACAATGCAGATGGTGCCAGACAACCCACAGTGAGGAGACGGAAAAGAGTGTACAGGCCCAGGGTCACCTACCACGGGTTACATGAGCTGGAGATAGTAGAGCGCTATAGAGTGGACAGAGAGCTCCTGCAGCAAATAGTCGAGCTGTGCAGGCCACGCCTCACACACAGAACCAACAGAGGGGAACCCAGCCCAGTGGAAACCAAGGTATGTGTTGGCCTAAGAATACTAGCAACAGGTACCTTCCAGAGATCAACTGGTGATATGATGGGGATATCACAGGCATCAGCCTCCAGGGTACTGCACCAGTTCCTGGATGCCATGTCAGCACATGTCGGTGATCATGTATATTTCCCCAATGCCCGTGAGGTATTGGCCAGAAATATGTGTCTCTTCCAGCAAATAGCGGAATACCCTGAGGTAGTGGGTGCAATACACTGCACGCACATACACATCAAAGCACCAGCCGGTGAGCGGGGTAGGGCCTACATTAACCACAAGGGCTTCCCCCTCCATCAACTGCCAGGTCGTGTATGATGCCCAGGGCATAATAATGAATGTGTGTGCTGGCTGCCATGGGAGCTACCATGATTCCCACATCTGGCATTTGACACAGTTGTACCAGACATTTGCCAATGGGGACATCCCACACGGACACCTAGTGGGGGATGCAGGTTATGCACTGGAGCCGTGGCTGATGACACCCATCAGAAATGCACACACACCTGAACAGGAACGCCATAATGAGGCACATGCACAAACACGTAATGTAATAGAGCGTGTGTTTGGGCTGCTCAAGTCATGGTTCTGGTGTCTGGACACATCTGGTGGAGCCTTGCAGTACTCACCAACTACATGTACCCAAATTGTCATGGTATGTGCTATGCTACATAATATGATCTTGTGAAAACAGCTGCAGCAGGACCAGCATAGCGCTGGGCCAAACAGCCCCCCACCATTGCCAAGGCCATCACAGACAGAGCGTGACTCGGAGGAGGAACAACCTGAGCCTGCCCCAGTAGGCAGAAGGAGGTGTGCTCAGTATGCCCTGGCCTTGGCATAGAGGCAACGCATAGCACATACACTGGCTCAGTAGGAACCCTGGGAACGATACCCCTCTCTGACTCACTCAAATAATAACAGGGATGCCTAAAATGACATGACCTGCTCACAAACATGTACAGGGAGTGTAATATGTGCATCCGACAGAGGCAGCCCTGCAGCAACACCTGAGGCATGAATGCCATGTGTTAAGTAATGTAACACCATGTACTATATACACACTTGAGGACCCTGACTAACATCCACCCTCACCAAGCATGAAGCCACAAAATGACGATGGGATGATCAATTGCAATAACTGGCTGAAGTAATGCAGTTAGTCAAAGGGGAGCCAATGTGTTTCAGCCTGGGATGACATGCTGAGCATGACATGATGCACCACCTGCTAGGGGTGGCGTGCACCTATCTGTCCAGGCCCCATGGATACTGGCAAAGGCTGTCAGTACCCACATCGTGCCGTGAATAGGCAAGTCTCAAAACACAAACCCACCTTCATAGGTACCACAAGGGATAAGAACCTAGATGTAATGCTACCCAATGCCAGAAGTCTAAACAGCAAGATGAGTGCAGTGTAAACGCACACAGTATGGAGAATGTTGATATCTTCCTGTAAAAGAAAACTGGGTCAAGGCTCACATCAGCGCCATAACACTACCAGGTTACACCGCATACTGTGCTGTACAGTCTCAAAACATGGAACAAGCTACAAAAGGAGGGTGACTAGCAATAATTGTCAAGGATAACCACACCCCCATGTTGGTACCACAACAAGAAGCAGCATGGATTAGCCATGGTCAAGTACCAGTGGCTAAAACCGCCTCCCAGTATATAGCCTGCTGCAGACTACTGTCCTAACACCAGGAACTGCACCTGGCCTATGTTGGAATACATAAATATATCAAGCCCCCCAAACCACATTATATTGGTTGACTGAAAATACCCAGACATACACTGGGAGCATTATACTAGCACCAACACAGTAGGAGAAAAGTTCCTAGAATCCATAAACCAAAATGCCCAGGAACAATGTACCACTCCCACAAGAGGGGTAAGCATACTGGATGTGATAATCAGCAACATGCATACTGGATGGCAAGATGAGAAGTGTATCCCTCACTGGTAAGACCAGACCATAGAGTAATCACACCAGATATACACATCCTGACCACAGTCCCTGGCCAGAAAACCACAGTGAAAAACATGTGTAAAGCATAAGTTGCACCCCTCCAAACTGATGTGGAATCCCCTGTGCAGGTGCAGAATATGGGACACACCACAGAACCTGTTATACAGGCATTCCATGAACACAGCCAGAAATGCTTGAATTATGCAATCACAAATAACAACAAGACACAATGCCATACATGCAGGCATCTGGCATGCTGGACTCCAGCCATTACCAAACCATGCAAGAGAATGAGGAAGTTACCACATGATAGAGCAAACATAAAAAGGGAAGTAATCACTGATCAGTAGTATGGCAATAAAATATGTCCACACATACAATCCACTAAGGACAGCCACAACAAATAGAATCTGTGAATCCTGAGGCAATGTTACACCTGCCCCAAGTACACAGACAACCCTCAACTCCCCCCAATAAATACAAATATATGTGAGAGATGCAACCATTTATCCAAACTGGAGGCTGAGCTCCCCCAATTCAGTACTGTCAAAACTAGTCAGGAGGAGAAGGTAACCACATACACCACAAACCCAGTCCCACATAGACCTATCACAACTGTAAACCAAACACATAAACACAGAAAAACATTCCCGGAGGCCCTAATTACAAACACACCACACCAACAGAGGCCTCCAAAGCAGACCCCAAGCAACCACAACCTCCAAACATAGCACATGCAACACATAGTACACAAAGCTGGTGTGCCAAACAGTCACAGGCCAGAAGGAGAAACAACATGCCTGATACAGTTGTAATAGGTGTCTGTATAGGCAGACACACTACTGTCCCACTCACCAGACTGAACAAGGGAAGGGGTACAGTAAGCTGCCTGTAGGCTGCCACAATATGCCACATAACACAAGTACGCAGGTCACCCCAAAGCAAGCAGAAATATGATGCACTCATTTTCCATGCTGGTGTGAATGACTCGAGATGTATCTCCCTGGACTACATGAAAAGAGACATGGATGAGCCCTCTGAGTATGTACTCCAGGCTGGTATGACACTGGCCGTTTGCAGCATCCAACCCTCACCAAAAATGATGCCACAGTACAAACACAGAATGATCAGCTTTAACAGGTGGCACAATTACAGCTGTCAGTCCAAGAGGATCTAATGTCTGTCTGCTTGAGATGTCATGTATGACAAGCCATGCTGCTGTTCCAGGGATGGCTTGCACCTGTTACCCCTGGGCATCTGGATACTGGATAAGGCCTTTGCCACCTCCATAGAGCCGTATGTAGGCAAGGCCGAAAAGACTAACCCACCACCCTAGAAAACATAACTGGTAAGAAACATAAGGGTAATGCTGACCAATGCCAGATGTGTAAACTGCAATATGCATGCTCCTGAGGCACTTCCCAGTATGGAGAACATCGATGTCTGTGCAGTGACAGAAGCTTGCTGCAAGCCTACTGACAGCACACCAGCACTACCAGGTTATACCTCATATCATGCGTTATGGCCCCAACACCTAGACCAAAACATCAAAGGAGGGGGAGTATCCATATGCAGCACAGACACCCATACGGCCAGGTAACTGACAATGCAGAAAGCAGCGGAGACCACCCATGTGCACCTAACTGAGCATGCGACAGACCACACTCTCACACACAGGAACCCCACCCAGACATCCTGAAGACACTGGACAGTATGAATGTCCCACCAAATACCAAACAAGGTACTCACAAATTACCACATAGGTGGTAAACCATTATGTATTCAAGGAGTAATCAGGGACCTAGGGACACAAGTCAACAGTAACCTGTCATGTGACACTCACAATGCCAATGTGGCTAGGAAGACTGTCTATATTGGACACCGTATCATGGAAGGATTCACATCTACATCAACAGAGGTCACTGTGCCCCTGTACTGTTCTCTTATCAGACCCATAATCTAGTACAATGACTCATATGGGATGTACCATACCTGACACCTGCAGGGGTTAGGAAGACTTCAAAGGTACCTCACCAAGAGTATAAAGGGTGTCAAATATATGTCATATGCTGCCTGGCTGTAGACACCCCAGCTGAATGTAGTCACATGCTGCCTACACAGAGGCATTGTATGTCTGTTGTACAAGGCCATGTTCAACACAGGAGTAATGGACATGCTCCACCCCAGGAAATCAAAGCCATTGGAGCTGTGAGAGTGACAGATGTCAACCTCAACACATAATGAAATAGGATGTGCTGGAGGGACAGATACATAACTCAGAGGCTCCCCACACCCTGGAACAGGATCCCACTCCATGTTAGGCAGAGCCCCTCACTGACACCCCTCAACAGGAATATTGCCAAGTGGATGGATGATCGTAGATGTACACTGGGGGTCTTCACCGTGTCATGTCCAGACAGAGGCACAGTAAAGAAAATCATAAATGGCCATAATATTCACATAGCAAGGGGTGGCGAAAGACACACACACTCTGGCTAGGCTTACTAATGCCCTAGGGTGGATAGCCTAGTATAAACCTATGAAGTTATGAAGATACAAATTGTACAGGACACTAAGGATAATCACAAGGCTTACTCAACTGATGGTAGGAACCATGCTGGGAATTCACAGATATGCTCCGAATCACACAGATATTACAGACAACATACCAAACACACACACACACACATATTGCCAACATACAACCTGACAGGTGCAGTGCAACCCCCGCCCACCAGAATGCAAAATATCTATCCCAGCAGACTGCTGGCCCCCTGACATTGCAGATGCTGAGGTAACAGCCATCATCTACAAAGCAAAACACACAGCAGCAAAGGTATGAGATGGTGTCCTGGGCTGAGGCCAACATGGACTCCAAGAAGAATGGAATGCCAAATCACACTACTGCTCAATGTCAGCCTTACCACAGGATATGTACCCAAAGAGCAGTGTACAACAACAGTGTTCCTTCACAACAAAGGTGTTGCCTGAATGGATACTGCAAACTACCACCCCAGGATCCTGACAAGCTTGGTCTGCACAGCTATGGAAAGGATCAGCATGTACCGCAGATATAAAGCTATCGGGGACCTACTGACACCGGACCCTACCCAGTGTGGCTGTCGTAAGTGCAGATCCTGCCCATAAACATGTTTGACCCATTTGAAACAGTCATTAAGGTCATCGATGAGGGCAATGTGGTCCACACAGCGTAGCTGGACAGTGCAAATGCTTCCAGACAATATCCTACGTGTTCAGTATGGATATGTTCACCAGCTTAAATATAAACCCCTATGTCAGTAGAGGGGTTGCAAACCAGACCAAGGACAGAACTGACATGGTCAGACATGCTGCATCCATGTCAGACTACAAAGCAGATATAAGTGGCATCCCACAAGGCTTGGTCCTGGGACCTCCCCCGTTCCATATATATGTCCCATAGGTACAGGCCAACATGGAAGGACTGTGACTGAACATGTATGCAGAGGGATACAAACTGCCCACCATATCTGACCCCCAGCTGACACAAGCAACCCACAAAAGGGCCACATAGAAACAGACAACTGGTGCCATAGCCATGTCAGCAAGCTAATTGCAGAAATGTGTATAGTCAACCACCGTGGATATACAGTAAGTGCCCACCAATTACCACACAGGTGTTAACCCTTTACGTACCTAACATGTAATGAGAGACCTGGGGACACAAGGTGATAGATATCCTGCATTGGACAAACATGTGGCTGTAGTGTTCACAGAAACATACCGTATACCCACCCAATCATGAAGGTTGTCAGATCTAGATAAGGGGAGGTCACTGTGGCTCTGCAGTCATCCTTCATTAGCATCACAATTGACTACAATAGCCCCTGTGGGATGTACCTCAGCAGACACCTCCATCAACTGTAAAGTCCACAACAGTACCTCACCAGGAGTAGCAAAGAGCATGAACAGATGCCATGTGTTGCCTGATTAAACAAACTGCAGCTCCACACACTGCCATACTGCCCACCCAGAGGCAAGCTGTGCCTGATGTATGAAGCCATGTCCAAGCTGGAATCAATGAACATGCTGCGCCTTGTACAATCTGAATGGCAGTAAGCTATGCACATGAGAGACCTGAACCCCAGCACTGACATACATAGGACAAGCTGTACTGAATGATCCATAACACAGAAGCCACCCCCACTCTTGAGTAAACTCCCAGTACAGGTTAGCCAGAGAGTCACCTAACGACACCCCTCAAGAGGAATCCTGATGAGTGGATGGGAGATGGTAGGTTTACCCTGGGTATCACTGTTATGTCACAGGTAGACGGAGGCACAGTATACTAACCATGACATATGTCATGGCAAACTCCAGTTACAATGTGTGTTGAAGGACAAACACACTCTCTGACTAGCATCAGAAATGGCCTAGGGAACATCACTAGTGTTTGCCAATGTCCACCTATGTTGTGGAATATACTACCAAGGTTGGACAAGCCTGGTGTAGGTAGTCCATATCTGAACATAATGTAACATGGTCATATGTGCACAACTGGCCCCTACACAGTCTGTTGTGCTCACTATGAAGATGTCAAGCAGTGATAGGACTAAAGCCCAGGATACTGTCCACCACAGTGAAAGTACTGTACCAGTACACTATATGGTACTACAGTGTTAGATCATTATGAAAGGATGTTGACAACTGTATGCAAAGTATCCCATGCAATCCCTGCAGGCACAGTATAATCCCTGTTGTGGTCAGACACAAAGCAGTTGGCCAGTAAGTACACAACATGACACCCAACACACAACCATAAACGTGAGATATTGTTAAAGTTCACACTCACCCAAATATGTGGTGGACTGCAGAGTTCAACATATGGAAAGCTCACACTGGGCATGCTCGCACACTTTGATAAATGAGGCATATGTCAGACAACATGCCATGGAAAGGCTGATGTGGGTATGCTCACACACTTAGGCCATATCTCCATTTAGCAGTTGGCCACACATATCTGGTATTTGTACGTGTCATTCCAGGAACCAACCACAACACAGTAAATGACTACAGAGACATAAGTGATATAGTGGATCACCCTCATATTCAAACATCTTCCACAGATACACAAGTTGTTCATAGGAACAGGGAATGATATGGCAATAAAGACCTGCAAACAGTCTAACAGCAACAAATATTGTGCATCTGACAATTAAACATATGGGTGTAGAGGTCAGTACTAAGCTGTTTGCCCTAGGGAATGACAGCTTAGCCAGAGTGTGCTTGGCATCTGCATCCCCAGTACAGTAGGCTATTGTGCCACTGTAAAGTAGGTCACATAAGGCAATGTGTGAGGCTAGTGTGCTCTGCCTCTGTCAAGCAGGGACACAGTGGAGATCCCAGGGTTTGAATGTGCTAAGCCACATCCATGTTGTTGGTGTGTGCTGGAAGAGGGCTGCTGAGGACCTCTAACAGTAAGTGGGCATCAGTAACAGACTGAGGGGAGCCCTATCTGCATTGTCTGGACAATTCCACTGTCAACACTGTGTTGTGATGATTATGTGGGATTGAAGTGTCGTGCCGGTACTGATCACAGATGTCCTCCCTCTGTGGGCTGCAGCTCTGCAATGTATTAGCTCACTCTGTCTGTTGGACGGCTCATATATGGCTGGTGTACACCTGACAGGTGTCCTGTTGTGGAGCAGTTATGGGTATATGTGGGATAGCATGATCAATGCAAACCTTACACTTGCTCATAGAATGCAATTGTCAAGGATTATGCAGAGTGGCCAGTATAGTCCTCCAGCATGGGTCCTTTGAAGTCGTCCACCCAAGTCTTCACAAGTGTAGAGTCTGCTTGTGCTAAATACAGTTTGTTTGCAGTGACAACCTTGCCTGGGGTAGGGATGGGATATGGATGTCCAGGGAAAGGTGGGTATGGTCAGATATCAACATTGGTGGTCTACCTCTGGTGTGGAACAGTGAGTACCCATGTTGCAGATGGACAGGTGCAATATGTATTCCCCCATGTGGCTGTGGTGAGTGGTTCTGCCATAGCACATGGACCCACAAATTGTAGTGGCTGTAGGGTAAAGTTGTAGAGGCCTGAGTAGTTCCCACACACAATATGCCTGTACCTGATGTTAACAACTGGAATGGTGTAAGTGAACACCTGCATATCCCGGCACTGTTCCCAGGGAAGCAAAGTGTGTGTCCTGGATGTGGGAGTGGTGTTCTGGACTGGTTGTGTTGTGTGTTACAGGTCCTGTGGTCACGAAGCATGGTATAGAACATAACCTGCCAGTGTGATGTGCATATCTGACCCTGAAGTAGGTGGCTGCAAATGCATATATATGCTATCCCCCACCTGACAGGTAGTACTAGATGTACATACCTCTGTAGAAATAAAGATATCAGCACCCTATAAATACTGCAGGTGCAGAACAGATGCCCAGTAATTCGGATAGCGTGCTCTGCTAATGCATCTCCCTCAAGTGCTATAATATAGTTAGGTAGGAGTTTGAACCATGCAAATGCTCAGTGTGTGTGTGTGTGTGTGTGTGTGTGTGTGTGTGTGTGTGTGTGTGTGTGTGTGTGTGTGTGGGTGAGCGGGGTTGATGTGTGTGCAAGTCTGTGTGAGGGAAGTGTCCCTTTTGGCAACTGGGAAAACACTCTACAGAATGCACATTCCCCTATCTAAGCACTGATGATGTCAGCACCCTATAAGTACAGCAGGAGAAGGGAAACCTCCCAGTAATGTGAATAGCATGCTCTGCTAATGCATCTGTCATGAGTGTCATAACATAGTTAGGTAGGGGTTTGAATCCTGCAACTGCCCAGTGTGTGTGGAGGGGGTTAGTGTGTGTGCAGGTCTGGGTGAGGGAAATGTCCCTTTTGGCAACTGGGAAAACACTCTACAGGATGCACATTCCCCTATCTAAGCACTGATGATGTCAGCACCCTATAAGTACAGCAGGAGAAGGAAAACCTCCCAGTAATGCGAATAGCACGCTCCGCTAATGCGTCTGTCACAAGTGTCATAACATAGTTAGGTAGGGGTTTGAATCCTGCAACTCCTCAGTGTGTATGGAGGAGTGTTAGTGTGTGTGCAAGTCTGTGTGAGAGAAATGTCCCTTCTGACAACTGGGAAAACACTCTACAGGATGCACATTCCCCTATCTAAGCACTGATAATGTCAGCACCCTATAAGTACAGCAGGAGAAGGGAATCCTCCCAGTAATGCAAACAATGCGCTCTACTAATGCATCTGTCACTAGTGTCATAACATAGTTAGGTGGGAATTTGAATCCTGCAACTACCTAGTGTGTGTGGAGGGGGCTTAGTGTCTGTGTGATGGAAATGTCCCTTTTGGCAACTGGGAAAACACTCTACAATCTAAGCACTGATGATGTCAGCACCCTATAAGTATAGCTGGAGAAGGAACACCTCCCAGTAATCCGAATAGCGCACTCTGCTAATGTGTTTCTCTCAAGTGTCATAACATAGTTAGGTAGGGGTTTGAAACCTGCAAATAGCAAGTGTGTGTGTTTGGATGAGGGGGGTTTGTGTGTGTGCAATTCTGTATGAAAGACATGTGCTTTTTGGCAATCAGGAGATCACACTACATGATGCACATTACCCTTTCCAAACACTGATGACATCAGCACCCTATAAGTACAGCCGGAGAAGAGGAACTTCCTAGTAATCCAAATAGTGCGCTTCGCTAATGTGTCTCTCTCACGTGTCATGACTTAGTTAGGTAGGGGCATGAATCCTGCAAATGGCAAGGGTGTGTGTGTAATTACAAGTGTGAGAGAACAGATCCTTTTGGCAAATACTACAATATACCAGATGCTGCATATTCCCCCAGTAAACACAGGGGATGTCACCACACTATCAATACAGCCAAACAGGGCTACTTGCCCAGTAATGCCAATAGTGTGCTCCACTACTGGGTCTATTACCACTGTCAGAGCACAGATAGGTATGTTTTGGAAACCCACAACTGCCATGTGTGGTTGTGTCACACAATATGACCATGTGTGGGTTGTTGTTCATAACAATGCATGCCATTGCCTAAACCAGCAATGGCAATGCACACATGATGTATGTGTGTGACACATACACATATATACCTATGACCTTCAGTAGTTACCATGTCTGACACCTGCCTCAAGTGGATAAATGGTATTCGCAATGCATAACAATATGATTGTGTCTTACTGTGCAGGGGCCGCACACGGTATGTGTCTATACAGTGTGGGTTGTATATGGTATAATACCTACAGCAGGCGATACACATCTGGTCTGGGCCATATAGTCTACATGTAGTCGATGAACAGGTGCTGCATGTTGCCACCTGTTGTGGGAGTGGTAACATGTTGTTCCACTGCAATTCAGTGACTACATGCTGGGAACCTTTCAGCTAGTGTGTTGTAGCTAAGTAATGCTCACGCACAATTTTTGGCTGGATGCAGTCCAGCCATATAAAGACAGT
Source organism: Protopterus annectens (assembly GCF_019279795.1). Lineage (NCBI taxonomy): Eukaryota > Metazoa > Chordata > Ceratodontiformes > Protopteridae > Protopterus > Protopterus annectens. The sequence continues at coordinate 1,880,446,597 of NC_056737.1, read as the reverse complement.
TCTTGAGACTGTCATATTGCCAGTGTTGTTAGGGAGGATAGGTGGGTTTCCTGTGTATGGGAGGGTTGTGTGTGCCAGGCTATGAACCAGAAGGCAGTCCAACACACTGTTAGCTGCTCATGGATAGGCCCTGATGCTTTGTGCTGTGCCAACAAGCTGGAGGTGTGTGTATCTGTGGTGCCGTGAGATACCACCCCCCTGTCCATGTGTGTTACATGTGTAGGGGACGACAGGCATGGTATGAGGTATAACCTGGCAGTGATGGGTTGCACCTGTGAGCCGTGAATCAGGAATCTGGTACTGCACAGATATTGCAGTTCACCGTGCTGAGGACAGTGTCCAGTGCATGCATCTTGCGGTGTACACTGCTGGTGTTGTGTAGCATCACTGTTAGTGTCCTATCCTGTGTGATACCCACGGAGGTAGCTATGTAATCCATGTCCTGCAGCAAAAGGCACTATGTGTGTATCAAGGGGCTTTGCCAATATACAATGGCCCATGGGTGTCACGTGCAAGCTGCCCCTCGCAAATCATTGTGGCTTCCCTAGCATGTAAGCACACGTTGACAGCCATTGGATACCCTATGAATGACAATGGAGACTGAGCAGAATGTAGACATAGAACACCCTTCCTACATATTGTGGTAGCATACCTGGTGAGGGTATGATGGCAACCAAGATCAGGCTCATACTGGCCCATGCCACATGCTGAGAGATCCCTTCCATGTTCCCTATCATGTAGTCCAGGGAGGTATGTCTCAGGTCATCCATAGTGGCATGGTCAATGACTGAGTCATATGTGTCTATGCCTCTGACTGACCTGTATGCATGTGTTTTGTGGTGGACCATAGTGCCCCACAGGCATATCACTGTGACCTTCACCATGTACAGCCTGTTGAGCGGGACCCCACTGCAGCGGCCAAGAGAGGTACCTGACACATCTGTAGCAGGTGTGTTGTGTAGCCCTACAGGCTGTGAGTGTGTGGCACACAGGATGTGTGTGCCATGTGTAGCATGTGCTCTGCTCCGACATAACGTATGCCTGTGTGCCAGCTGCAGAGGTGTGTGATGCTCAGGCAGGATGCTATTCTGAGTCTCCAAGTATGCCCCAGTGTGTTCAGATTGCTGTCAGTGCGGGTCTATGTCAGACTGGTATTGTAGTCACTGTAGTATGTCATGCCACCTGACAGGGTATGGCAGTACTGGGTTCAGAGTGCTCAGTCCCCAGATTGGCTATGTGGTGGCATCCCACACATGTGTTGTACGTTCCTGGCCAGGGGAGAGGGTTGCCTGCATACATGCGGCAGCTGTGACATTGCCACATGACTCACATAAACCACAATTGGACCATAGAGGTGATTCTCAGGTTACCTTTGCACATGCTACCATAGTAGTGTGATTGCCATAGTGATTACCAACACATAGGGCCAATGGGGAACAACATACTGAAGGTGAGTATGTGTGTACTGCTACTGATTTCATAGTACTGGCATATATGACTGCACTCGTGGGTAAATGCCAGGTAAATCATGTGCAATGTGTCACAGGCAACGTACATGCGAACAGGACAGACAGTGATGTTCTGTCATGTGGAAACTTGACATACGTATAGTACGCTATGCAGATGTCACCAGGAGTCCACAGAAGCTCTGTAACTCTGCATTGCAGGTGGAAGCAGTGTTCCAGGGAACCCCAAGCAAACATGCATGCAAACAAAGCTACAGTAAGCAGGGCTGGAAGTAGTCCATTATACAACAAAGAAGGGGTAACACTTACAGTAGGTAACAGTGCAAATATGTAGGCACTATCAACATGTACCCAGGAATGCACAGCTCAGACATCCATGGTAGAACTGATATTATGTCATAGTTAATTGTGATTGGTATTACATTTGTACTGCACACATATCAACATGCGCAAACATCCACATTGCATAGTCGTTGTGGGCAACTTGCCACCATTACTGTACATGTCCATCATTGCATATCACTACTTGCATTAGCTTCTCCCCTGTGCTACCTATGTATGTGGCTATCTGTTGACATCCTTACCATCGGTATGCAATAATGTGCAGCTGTTACACTATGGTACTTACTATGGGTGTAGATAACAATTCAGGACAGTCATACAGTTACTGCATCAGGCATGCTGGGATATACACACAGTCACATCAGCACACTGTACTGTTACCAACATGATACCAGTAATACACTTCTATGTAGTCACCCTGTGCATCAGCAATGTGTTTACCTGTTCCTGCACTGATGTTGGAGATTGCAGGAGGTGGCACAGTTTCATCATATGCACAGGGTGTGAATTAGGTATGCCTGAGTCTGCCACTGATACCACCAATTGACATGTGTGTGCATGTGTGTTGGTGAGGGACAGCAGTACAGGGTGGGGCACTGTTGGTGCAGTGTGTGCGTGTATGTGGTAACCCTAGGTCTTAACATTTTGCATGTGTGTATGCATGCACACAGTTCCACCTCATGGCTGTCATATACTGGAGTTTGTGGACAGCCACAGACTGCACCTGGCAGGTCATACAGTTCAGTGTCTGTGGGCACGGACACGGTACCTGTGCCTGGTAGGGGTGCTATGGACCGTATCCGGTAGTAAGCCAGACTGGGTACTGTCATCAGAAGCGGGAGTGTGTTGACTGGACACAGGTCCCTGTTGGGACTGTCCAGAGCCACGTGCACGTGGTCTCCTGCAGCTTTCAGATGACAGCACAGACCCAGCATTGCTGGGGCTGCTGCTGGCACTATGGGGGTGTCCGCGGGCCTGTTGTCATCCGCGCTGACTGCCAGCTGCTGCTGTTGCTGGCATACAGCCATGTCGACACTGCAACCGTCCACCATTGCCCTGGCTCATGGACATGTGGTTGTGGAACTGCTGTAAAATGTCCCCACAATGTCTGTCTATGACTTCGGTGAAATTACGGATAGCATCATACATACTGTCAGTCATGGCTCTGCGACATGCTCTCAGCTCCCTCAGACCCTGTCTGGTGTACCTTTCCATACGCGACTGTGCCTGCATGACAGCCCGAAACATAGCTGAGGTTGACAGACCTCTTTGGGCATGTCTGCCAGAGGCAGTACACCCATGGATGCTCCCATGAGAACCCATGGGCAACTGTCTGTGTGGTACCATCACAGGACCCTGCCCATGGCTGCTGTGTGGGGAAGCATGTACCACAGATACCACATTACCCTGGTCAATGCCCACTGTATCCTGTCCATCACCTACGGACAATGGTGACATAGGATGTAATGGCAGGATGACTGTGCGCAATGATGGGGTTGACAGCTGTGTACTGTCAATTGGCTGACCAATGATGGACCCTGACACACCTTCCTGTGCTATTACACATATATCATCATTATCAGTACCTGTGACACCAGATTCAGGTTCCCTGCTGCAGGACACCAGAGCAGCACCAGAACCTGTGGAAGGAAGACAGGAAACACAGTTTACAATGTCTACACAATGTTACCAGTGATGCACTAATGCACACATGCACACATGCACACGTGGACACATGCACACATGCACACATGCACACGTGGACACAGGCACACATGCACACATGCACACGTGGACACAGGCACACATGCACACATGCACATGTGGACACAGGCACACATGCACACATGCACACATGCACACGTGGACACAGGCACCCATGTACACATGCACACATGCACACCCCGCAGTATACACACAGAGCACTACTGAGTTACACTAGTATTACTAGCACTATCAGGACTATTATAGGTATTGTTAAAACACACTCACCAGCATGGATGGGCTGCCTTGCTGTAACACCAGTGGGACCTGCAGAAATGAGGAGATTAATGTCAGTGGGCACAACTGTGCCATTGATACTGCGTATGATACAGTGCAGTAGTACACCAGTTGCCTTTCACATGTCAGCTGCTGATATTGGCAATATCACACCTGCACAATTACATACTATGTTGACAGCTACATACCATGGACACACCTTACACATGCATAAACTAACAGTGTACAGAACAGTCAAGTGTACATATGGCATATTACCTGCACGCTCCATGTCGTGTTGCTGTGTGGATCCAACCTCCGTCATGATGCAGGTGTGTTGCTGTTGATGTTCCGGGACTGGAGCCACAGCACGTAGGAGTAGCCTCTCCAGTCTGGTGAGGGGGGGATGTGTGGCGACCCCACCTCCTGTGGTGACCTGTTGCCTGTGGATATCCAATGCACGCTGACGGACATTTCTGATTAAATCACTGCAGTGATGTCGTACCTGCTCATATGTCCTATTATGCGTGCCAATGTCATTTACCCTACGGACAAGGTCTTGCCACAGTGCAGCCCTCTCCTGCTGATTCTGGCTGGTGCGGGAAAACAGTCTGTCATAATCCCTCACCAGGCTCTGGTCTATCTCTTCATCTTCTGCAGCAGAGTAGGCAGGATTTTGCTGACGTGCCATGTCCCAGGAAGAGAACACAAACAGGATATTAGCAGACTATGTCAGCAATATATGGCACACATACTATACATGATACTCAACTGTAGTGATATACTACTACTCCCCTATGAAGCACGTGTGTGTCTCTTGGTGGATACACAAGTACATGGCCAGATATCAGTGCTCCGCCAACACCTGTGCAACAATACCTGCCACATTCCATACAACATAGTAGCATGCCCCATCGGTCAGCACACTGAGACAGGTCCAATGCACAACCTCACTCTGGGGGTTCATACCAAGGTACTGTATGTGGAACGCCATCCACTAGTGTGATCTGGACACAAATTACTCGGCCTGGATATACATATCCCACCACCAGCACAGTAGACTACTTTGATATATATGTGATTAGACAGATATTCATTTGTTAGGACTGACATGGTATCCATGCAGCCCACTGGGCCAGTGGTAGCCACAACCCACACTGCTGACCCCTTTGCGAATGCTTCCCACGGACATCCCAAAGAATGCATGGAACATGCACACACATTTCTAACCCAGACCCTATGCACAAAGGTTAGGCATCCTGTCTGGTGGACCCCAACCAAAGGCAGATTGTATAACGATAAAAGGAGGCTACTGCAGGACAGAGCAGATTCACATAAAGGGAAGGCATCTGTGGTCAGCACTGGTAATAAGCTACGGTCTCTCATAACAACATCCACAGCCTACTCTGGGAGGGAAATGGCCATGAACACTATAGATAACCACAAAGTCTTCTTCAGTTATGTTAGACATATGGACCAAATGCCTCAGATATGCTATGAGTTACTACACACCTACTTAACATTCACTGAACACACAGATATTGGCAACATTCTGGCAGACAGGTTCAGTGCACGTATCCCCCCTCCTTCTCCCCCACACTTAGAAATACTTATCACAGCTGAATGGAACCTCCCTATCATCTCAGATGTCCAGGTGAGGGCTGCCCTCAGCAAAGCAGAACACACAGCATCAATGTGAACTGATGGTATCCCTGGATGTGTGCTACGTGAACTCCAAGAGGACATACAACCGCATATAAGACTGATATTTAACCTTGGCCATACTACGGGATATGTACCTGAACACTGGCATACAGCAACAGTGGTCCCACTCCACTAAGGAGGCACCTCTACTGACCCTGGGAACTACCACCCCATAAGCTTAACCAGCCTGGTCTGCAAAGCGATGGAATGATTCTGTATGGGACGCATATACAGCAATATTGGGTACCTGCAGACACTTGATCCCATCCAGTTTGCTTTTGTGATGGACTGATCCTGCCTTTTGAACCTGGTTGACCTTTCAAAACAGTCACTACAGCCATTGATGAGGGTAACGCAGTCCATACAGCCTACCTGGACTTGCCTAAGGCCTTCAACGCAGTACTCCACTCAGGCATCATAGACAAGCTCATTAGCTTACATGTTACTACATATGTCACATGATGGGTTGCACACTGGTTGACATACAGAATCCATAATATCGATATTGCGGGAGCCATGTCAGACTCAATGCCAGTCACATGTGGTATCCCACAGGGCTCTGTCCTAGGACCCCTCTTGTTTGGCATTTACTTCTCAGATGTGAAAGCAAACATGTGCGGGTTGTGGATGACAAAGTTCCCAGATGACTGCAAACTAAGCACCATAGTCATTACACCAGCTGACACACACATCTTACAGACAGGCCTCACTGAAATGGACAACTGGTGCCAGGATCATGGCCTAACACTGAATGACATGTAATGTATAGTCATTCCCTTTGGGTGGAACTACGTGTACACAACATATCACATGGACATACCTATAGATACAGACCTATGACACATATGGAGGGTTCACAGTATGTAAACTATTAACTTGTTACTTTACATTACCTGTGTTTGTCACAGCTGGTTGCGTTACCATTACTACAGCTTCCTGCTGCTGCTAGCCCAGCTTGGCACTGACACTGCTGACAGCTTCAACTTAGTTTGTGAAATGTTTGTTGTTGATTGTGTTCTTAATTTCTTTTTTTCTTTTTTTTTCTTTCTCTCTCTCTCTCTCTGCCTCCAGACAGTGCAATGAAAGTATTGCATGTGTGGAGTGTGAGTACAGGATGCTTTTGTAGGTATCTGCATAGGTCCATGTGATGGCCTCTGCACCAACTGTAAGCCAGCATTTGCTAATTGCATGCAGCCAGTTGTGTACTGATTGCAGTTCTCACTGTGATTTCAGGATAGTGCTATAAAAGGGTATGTGAGATAGGCGTTGCCCTTTCAGATTGTAAGGGCGGGGACCATGCTGGTATGCTGCGGACACTGTTCTGTGAGTGTAAAGGTTAGTATCTCTCTCATGATTCAGGCTGTGTTGTAGATTCACATTTCTCCATTCCTCTCTCCTGTTTCCTGTAGTAAGTGTGTATGCACACTGACAGCTACAACTATATATATATATATATATATATATATATATATATATATATGTGTGTGTGTAAATATACATACATTTATATATGTACATTAACTGACATTATTACCTACTAGCTACCAACTAGCATGGCTGTTTCTGTTCACACACTACTATTATAGAAATCCACTAGATTTGACAGTAAGTATACATGGCATGCTTTGTGTACTACACATCCTATATTCCCTTTATATTCATTCCTACTATTACATGATATATTTATTTTAGCACAATGTTCGTGTATAACAGTCATGGCTTAGTCGTAGGTCATGCAGACTACTGTTTCCAAGGTCCTGGGTTCGGGACTGACCGTGGGATTTTATTTTGCTTTTGAACTGACTACAGGACCTGTCAATCAGAGTGACTAAGGCACTTTTAAGCAGTTGTAACCGGGTTAGCGCTGGTTTGCGCGGAGCTCCCGCATGCACACTGGCATTCAGCTCCGCACACACCCGCTTACAACCGCTTAACAGTGCTTACTCTGGCGCACACCCGCGCTATTTTCTTTGAAATAAATGAAAATGGGGAGACAGGAAAGTGGTGAAAAAGGGGTCACAAAGAGGGTAAGACAGTAGGAAAACAAGCTTGGGCTTTGCAGGAGAGATGTAGGTAAGGCCCATAGCTGCCCATTTCTTCATCAGCAACAGCTGTGCATATGTTTGTAATTTGGTGTGACATTTGAAACTTTCCACCCCTGAGAGAGGTGTCAGGACAACAATAATACTTGTTGTACAGCCAATTGTAATTGATAGTTTCCATGTCCAGCAGACATGTGTGCGGAATGGGCAGCTATGTATGGGGCGTGATTTTTTTGTGGGAACAGAGTGCCCTTTTTTTTTTTTTTTTTTTTTTTTTTCAGGTGAGAGTGGTATGTCAGGTAAAGGAAGTCGGTATAGCTGGAGAGGTAGGTTGGGTAGGTCAACAGACAAGACAAACAAGACGCATACAGGGGCGGTGTATGACATGTGTGGGGGGGTTACACAATTGACGGGGACGGATGTTTGGATATCCAGAGCCCATGAGCCCACAGATGGCAACAGTGGAACTGATATCCCCACCCATGGGCAGTTGCCACTGTTCTTTCACTGCCCAGGATGGGGCTGTGCTGGAGGCTGTGTAGGCCAGGCAACAGGCATGCCTGTAAGTTGTGCCACCTGTGCCTCAAGCTGGCATAGGGGCCCAAGAACAGAGTCCCGGATCTCCCTACGCACCACTGTCTGGACGCTATGGAGGGTGAGTGGTGGTTCTCCTCCGGCCACACTTGCAGAGGTGGGACAGGCCCCATCCCCTGCAGCGCTTCCACCCGCAGGTGGCACAAGGCCACCGGAGGAGGGTCCAGACTGGGCACTAGTGCCAGGTGCACTCGCCAGCTGAGGTGGGAGAGGTGGGTCCGCTGGAACCCGCCTTCCCTGTCGTCCTATGTTTTGCATTATGTCATGACAGTTTGGGTTAGTAACATACAATACCATTCGCAATTAGTTGTAACAGCATGCATAGTATTCCCATTAACCAAACACCCAGATATTCACACCATTGAACAGCGAGCATAACACATGCATAATTTGAACAGCAGTACACAGTCCAACAACATGCAGGGTTGATTGATGGCAACAGGCCATCAGGCTTGGATGTATGAATAGGACAGATGCATCAATGTACATGCAAATATTTATAACCCAACAGGACAAATGTCCAGGGGTGTTAATTGTGATTGCACATACCAATTTCACATGGAATGGATTATATGTGGTTATAGGGTGGGGTGAAGAAAATATTATTAACACCTTCGAATACCAATACATATGCTGTACATTTCTAATAGCTGCAGAGATATGCACACTACTGTTCTAACCTCAGTTTCCTATATGATAACTACTTCAATTTGGTGATAGGACTGTTACTGCTACATCAATATACATTTTATTGTTATTCATACACGTTCATATCTGGCTTTGTTCAGCTACATCATCCTGCTACATTTGGTTTATATAGCTATAGACAACTGTGGATGTTTGGTATTTCAGACAATCATACTATCTGCATATTGCAGACTGAGAGCAACATATCCAGATTTTGGGATACACATTCCAGCTGCAGCAACACTTTGAACACATGTTGCTGTTTGGTTCTGCTTGTCACATTCATTTCATTCTGTACTGACTGCAGTATACTTTATTCAGGGGTTATTACTACTTTATTGGTGGATTCATAACTCTTTCTCACAATCTCTCACTTGTTTTCATTTTACTATTCAGGATGGTACTTACTTCTAGGCTTTATTGACATGTTTTGCCTGTAGTTATTACAATCCTTTCCAGCAGTCTCACTTCTGTCATGTTTCAGTATTTCAACAGGGATATATTTCACACATGTGATTTGCTCATCTTCTGCAGCTGTACTTTTCAGCCTGCTGCAGGTTGTGTACTATTATATTACAGGTGGGGCATCTTTATTTCAGACTTTATTTCAGACAGTTTCATTTTTCTGTTTGGATTACAGACTGAAACACACTTTTCTAATTAAGCAATACTTGCAAACACTTTTACACTGTTACTTGCACATTTTATTACTTAGTGACTACACTGCACTCTTTTGCTAACTGTCATACTTTGATATTTCTTTACAGTTACGGGGAGTGGATTACTGACCTGCCTGGTGGTGCAACTGCACCAGCCTATCGCCATAGGCTCTGTGGTTTGCAGAACAGACACCTGCAGCTGTAATATAAATGAAGTAATATTGGAATACACATCTCCATAATATCAGCTAGTTTAATTTCTTACATACATAATTAAATGTAACTTACTGAGTAAGTTACATTTCTTACATACATAATTAAATGTAACTTACTCAGTAGTGGGGCGTTGGGCATTTGTCGGGCCTCCTGGATCCAAAGGTTCAATTGGTCCTGCTTACGTCTCTTCAGGTCTGCATGGTGGTGACGGACCTGCTCACCAGTCCTTGGAATCCTTGTGGCACTGGTGAGATCATGAGCCAACCGGTCCCATGTCTCAGCCCTATATGCTCGCCACAGGACCTGACCCTGCGTGAGTTGGGCCTCATGATAGTGGACTAGGAGCCAGGCCATATATCTGGACTCCTCAACGCTCCACCTCTGTGCTCGAAAGCAACTACCCTCACCTACTCCTGACATTCTGGCTGCAAGTTAGTTCTACAATCGTTTATGCTGTGTATTCCCGCCTATGGGGCTTATATATGCCGTTTTTCCCGCACTTATCTGTGATTGGCCATTTTGGAATTGTAGCAACTTCACAAAACCTGCTTTGTCATGCTTCACTTTCTATCCATTCCTATATATTTGCTATTACTGCATTTCTAAGTACAGCTGTCATGGCTTAGTGGTTCAGTACCTTGACTATGGTGCATGGTATCCTGGGTTCGAACCTAGCCACTGCTTTTTATATTTTATGACTGTCTAGACAGGCTAGGGGGTGTGTCTGTGTAAAGGCAGTTTTGTTACAGCTTGCTCAACGTTGCCCGTCGGTTAGCTTGTTGGCACGGCGCGCAGTTCTGCGCAAACAGGGTATGCTGGTTTACGCTTCATTTGGCTGTCAGCACGCAACTTATGCTCAGCTCAGCTAGGGGCACAAAGTTTCAGCATGTTAAACCACTGCTCACCTATGGGCACTCATTTTGCACCTGTTAAACCACTGCTCACCTATGGGCACTCATTTTGCACCTGTTAAACCACTGCTCACCTATGGGCAGATGCACTCACCTTGTTAAACTGTAGCTCAGCTATAAGCACATCTGGCATTTTTTCTTATTTTGTTATCTCATATTTCTTCAGAATAAATGGTCTATTTCATTACATTTTACATAAAATATCATTTTATATGTGTACATATATGTCAGGGACTTGTTTCGTGCTTATTTTACTAAAAATAAAAATTGATGTTGTGGGGGCTCGAACCATGACTGCCTGCTCTTCAGCCAACGTCTCTACCACTATGCTATTGCTTTTTGGCTTACTTTGCATAGTTAGTTCTTATATGCTTTTCCACTTACTGCTAACTGTGGCTGAGCTACGGGCACGCCCGCGCAAACGAGTGCACTCATGGGCAAACATCTTTACAATTTAAAAAAAAATATAACATGTTAATTTATATATTTCATGTTCATAGTCTGTGGGGGCATGTGTTGTGTTTATTCACATTTCCATGGACTCTGTCATGGGTGTTTACTTTGGGCACTTTTACTCTTCTGGGGGTGTGTCCGCTTGCAGGGCTCGGCCTACGGACACGCCCCCTACTGTCTTCCATGGACCGTGTTAGCCTTCGGTGTGATTCAGCATGCCCTCATGCATATGCATGACATGCTGACGTCACACCGTTTAACTGCAGCCTCTGTGTAAGCCTTGTATCTCTTACACAGAGGCTTTGTGAATCCTGCCCATAGTGAATAATCTTAACAGTCACTTATTGTATGCCCTGAAACTGTACTGTAGTACAATCAAAGTTCTGCATTCAGTAAGATAGCAGATATTTCATTCATATACAAATTTGTCAAGAACCTTTGTCAAAAGACAAAGGATAAGCATTGTTTGATAATTTATAACCATTTGTTGTTTATTGTCTCTATTTTGGCACTGGATTGATGTTAATTTGTTTTCTTATATCCAAGTCAACTCCTCCTGCATGTTTATTAGTAATGCAATAAAAGTATTTTATAAGCTGAGTCATCTATTCACTTTTGCGAGATTTTTTTTTATTGCTGTTACTACTGCTGGTGCTGCATTAAACATATTCATCATGGCAAATCCTTATATCTAGGTTGTAGACTGCTGAGAAATATATTTATAATTAAATGATCTGTACATATACAGTTGCAATCATGGAATGTATTTCTTGTCTTCAATAATACATGAGAACAAATTGATTGTCATCTTTGTCCTTATCTGACCACATTATTTGCATACTGCAAAATCTAAGTGGTTCTTCAAATTATTGGTCTCAAGTGTACTATTACAATCCATCTTAGCAACATGTAATTGAGATTTACATTTATTTTTCTGTTATCCTAATATAACTTATTGTGTAATTCATTTTCCTTTCCTTTTAGCTATGAGATGCCAAACTGTTTGTTAAACCAAAGTTTCCTTTATAACCTTGTTTTGATTTCCTGAACTGATCCAAATTTATCCAAGGCACTGACATATTCAGCTGAAGAAAATGTGATAATGTCTAGAATGTAGGATGGTTATAAACAGTCCACACTGTTAAGATTTCTTCCTCTTTGTTAGTTTGGGAAAATTACTGAGATTTATTTAACATATGCATTTTATCATGGAAGGAGAATATCTCCCATGCCTGTCAGAAAATGTTCCCCAGGATTCATTAAGCTCCATGCAGGAATAGTGCTATTCCTGCATGGAGCGGATCGTGGCCATGTAGAGCAGTGGCGGGCCTTCCATATTAATGAAGGTGTGATTCTGTATTCTCTACACAGACACAATCCATGTACGAGCACAGGGGGCATGTCTGCACAGTGCATGGGCACTAAACATTCCCCCTGCACTCAGAAAGTGCTGTACTGCATTTTCTAAGCCATATTGGCATAATATTACAGCATAGCTCTAATATTATGCCAGTATGTCAGTGTCCGCGGACACTGAAATGTAAAATAAATAATTTTAGTGTCCACGGACACTGAAATAAAACTGGCAAACAGGAAAGCAATACAGGGGGTGTGTCACAGAAGTTGTGACACCCCCCCCCTGTATTGCTAAAGCACCGTCCTACACTTTTGGCATTCTGCAGAAGCAGGAAATGTGTGCAAATGCACACTGTACTTCTCAAACATACAGTTTTTGCAGAATGTCCAGCTCTGCATACCTATCAACCTCTTAATGCCAGAAACCTGGACAAAGCTCAACAAAATGGGGGGGGGGCAAATGGGGACATATTTTAAATATTGCCCTTATAAACAAAGTTGCTAGAGAGTAACAGGGTTTGTTTTAACATTCTGAAGGATTTTAAGTCTGAAACTCAAATGTTATATCATTATTTAATGACTTAAATCCTTTGATCATCCCAGTGACTTGCCAGGAAAAAAGAGGAACAAGCCAAAAATATGGGCCAAAAATCTGGACATTCTGCGAAAATCTGTACAGTTGAGAGGTATGTAGATCTATGCCCCAAATTCATGGTCTACATTCCAGAACATGACGGTGATCTGGCAAACCAGTGGAAAAGCATTAACAGTGAAGTGGAAAATAATGAGAGACATTTGAGTTCCAGACATCATACCCTTCAGAAAAGTCATGCTACATCAAAGCCTGTCAGTCTATCAACTTTCTAAGTTTGTAAGAGCAATACACAGATAATGGTGCAGAAAGCAATGTGCAAACCCCCACAGTAGCACACACACACTCACACACAGACGCACACATGCACACACACACACACACACACACACACACACACACACACACACACACACACACACACACACACACACACACACACACACACACACACACACACACACACACACACACACACACACACACACACACACACACACACACACACACACACACACACACACAGACACACACACTCACACACACACACACACACACACACACACACACACACACACACACACACACACACACACACTATGAGTACACATATGTAACCCTGACTATGTGAATATGGATAGAAACAGTCAGGTAAGAGAAGGTATAAAGTAACTATAAGAAGGCTGTAATTAAACACTATGTACAAACATACCACTGCCCAACCCAAGGTCATAGGTTGTTGTAATAATACCTGTAGAGTAATGATTAGAGCAATGATCATTAAAGCTCTGATCACTGCAAGAATCTACATTTGTTAATTGACATCTCTCTCTCTCCCACCTTATCTTCACCAATAATCTAAACAAATAATTTAATGGGTATGTTTTCCACCAAACCTACCTTTGGGGCATGTGACATATTCTTCTACAAATGTTGAAATGTTTTCCAATTAATGTTCCCTGTTCAAATACTATCATTGGTGGCCTGTTGCTATCAATGTAACCTGCATGCCGGTGTAATGCCCACTATGGTTCCATATATGCATGTGTTCTGTTTGCTATGCAAATGTTCCAAATCTGTTGTTTTGGGTTAATGGGAATACTCATGCATGTTGTTATGCGTCCTGGAATGCATTTACCATTACTAACCAACATATGTTCTAAAACTGCAACACCATAGCATGTTTGGGATTGCTGATCCCAGAAGATCTGCCTCTCCTGCTTCATCTTGCCGTGGCACCGGGCCCCAGCATGTCTGAGACCCACAACTGGAACCTATGCCAGCTTGAGGGTGGCGTGGTGCATTTAGAGGGTCAATCTGCCCATCCTGCATAGCCCCCAGCACAGCCACTTTGGGGCCGTGAAGGTGCAGTGATGACTGCCTATGGGTGGGGACCTCAGTCCCACTGTATCCATTTGGGAGCTCGTGTGCTGCAGAACTTGGACTGAAACTCCAAAGGTAGTGGCTTTTTCATATTCATGAAGGATGCACACACCGGCACAGTGACAGACCAACATTATGCATTACAGATCCTGCAGGTGTAGCTAACATTGGGTAAGACAGTGGTTCATATTGTAGCCTGCTATAGGTCCCCAAACATGTCCCAAGACTCACACTCCATGTCCCTAAACACTCTGGAGAATATTAGTGTCCAAACTAACAATCTCATACTAGTTGGCTTCAACTACCCCACCATTACCTAGGAAAGCTACTCATGTAACGATGCACTTGCCCATCACATTGACCTGCTCCTTACTAACATGGGCGACTGTTGCCATACACCAAGAGTCAACTCCTCCCTTGTTATATCTGACCACAAAGTAATCACCTTTGGAAATCCACAGCCCTACCCCTTGCACAGGTAGCCACCATGAAAAGTCTTTCCAAAGCTAACTATGGCCTACTATAAACAGAGGTGGCTAACCTCATGGCAGCCATGCAAATGGAGACTAGTTGCATGACTACTGAATCAAACAACAATGCACTATGAAAACATACCCAAATGCATGGATAATGCTATACCCAAAAGAACCAAGACCCTCATCTCCAAAAAAAGGAAGCCAATCTGGTGGTCCCCAGCCATAAAGAAACTGTACAACAGAAGGAGGGAACTGATATGGAATAAGGTGAAGTCCCAAGACTGGAAAAAAACCCATATCAGCCTCAATTAAATGTTGAGATCCCTCATCAAATACTACAAAGTTAGCTGTGAAAACAGAATTGGAGCAGATAGTAAAGGCAACCACAAGACCTCATACAGTTATGTAAAGAATTTCCATAGAAATACCAAGATTTGCTCTGAGATACTAGACAATGGTACCTCCTAGAATGAGCCAACAAATATTGCCAATATACTGGCTGACATATTGAGTGCAAACTTTACCCCTCCCCCCCCCAAGGACCAATCACAATACAAGTACACTGCCAGGCACCCAGTATTACTGCCTCACAGGTTAAAACACCACTGTCCAAGGCCAAGAATACAGCTTCTATGGGACCTGACAATATCCCCGGCTGTGTTCTACATGAAGTATAAAGTGACCTGGCACCTCACCTGTTCAAGCACAGCTTCACCTCTGGCTTTGTCCCTACTGAATTGTGCACTGCTACAGTCACCCCTCTCCACAAATGAGGTGTGACTACAGATCCAGAGAACTACTGAACCAACTGCCTGACAAGTCTGTTATGCAAAGCTATGGAATGCATCATCATCCACCTAATAAACAGGGATATGCGATCTGCAGACTCAGGATCCCACAGTTTACTTTTGTGAAGGGTAGGTCATACCTGCTCACTCATCCAGGTCAACTTTTGGAGTCAGTCACCTGAGCTGTGGATGAAGGCAAGGTGGCACATACAGCCTACCTTGATCTGGCCAAAGCCTTTGATAACATTCACCACTAAAGCATCATGCAGAAACTGACTAAGCTAGGCCTCAACCCCTATATCACTAAGTGAGTTGCAAAATGGGTCACATATAAGACTCACAGTGTGGAAATAGCTGACTCCAAGTCAGACTGATGAGCAGTCATAAGTGCAGTCCCGCAAGGTTCTGTCCTGGGTCCTCTCATGTTTGGTATCAAATTCTCTGAAGTCCATGCCAACATGAATGGACTCTGACTGACAATGTTTGCAGACAATTGCAAGTTGGGAGCTATTATTTACTACCCAAGTGATGTTGGCATTCTACTTAAAGGCCTCACTGAGACCAATGACTGGTATCAGAGCCATGGTCTTAAGCTCAATGTCAGAAAATATGTCATCCCCCTTGGGGAAAACCCTGTTCCCATGAATTACCACATTGATGGTAGTCCCCTGAACAAAGAAGGTGTTACAAGAGATCTGGGTACACAGGTTGACAGCAATGTCTCTTTTGACCACCACATTGCCATTGTGGTCAGAAAGTCCTTCTATGTGGCACATCTCAGTACTAATGAATTAGCATCCATGAAGGAAGATGTCATTGTTCCCTGTACTCTTCTTGACAGAGTGACACAGTTTGTTTCAGCATGCATATTCTGATGGATGTGAGGTAGGCAAATTAAATGTATGTCCTCATTTTCTGAAAACAATCATATCACAGTGATTTACCAGAGAAATGAGAATAATCTGTAAAACACACCAGAAATACGAGCAAAAAACCTGGACATCCTGAAACAATCCAGCCAGTTGACAGGTATGCTCAGAACCCCTTACTGCAATGAATCTGGACCAAGGCTGACAAAGTGGTGGGTGGAAGCCATGGGGATGTATCTGAAGTACTGGCATAGATAAGCTAACACAGTTGTTGTAGTAACACCCTCCTGCGTGCTCTAACATATATTTAGTGAAATATCACAAGTAATTGAATTAGGGAATCTGCTATGGGCAATTACACATGTATTTGCAAATATATCAGGCACTACGGGGATGTAAAAGCACTGACAAACAAACACCAGTGTGAAAGTGCATACCCATAACCAATATCATCACAGTCACATACTAGTATGTCAAATGAACAGTAGAGTATACAGACTGTGTGAACAAATACATCATTGTTTGCCACTCACACACTTGCCTATATATACAGTCCCAATTTTCAGTGTAGTCTGAATTCTGGCCTTGGTACAGGACATGTCTCAGTCTGCCCCTACAACCACATACTGCCAATAGATCAGCAGAAACTAGAGCAGCATGCACAGTCAGATAAAGAAGGAATGATAACACTTACATCCACCCCCTCCATACAGAGCCCAAATAACATGTACACATGACATGTGTGCACAATCATGACAGTCTGTTAACAATGGTCAGGCATACACAGGCCATAATGATTCTCATCTTGAATGTGACCCTTAACCTGTACAACTCCATTGAAAACAAACAAAGGTGTTTCTAGGAAGGTGAGCAACTATTGCCAAGTGAAGATGTGCCATGATGTTAGAGTCCAAACTGAGATGAGTGAATGCTGTAACCATCTTAAGAGGTGCCTACACAACATATCAGTTTAAGGGTGTGCACACTCATTCAACTGACTTGTTGTACTGATTATTATTTCCATATGTTTTCACAGACCAGATTGTTATGTTTTCAATTGAATTATACAGGCTATAGGTCACATTAAAGGTGGGAATTGTTTTGAAATGAGTTATTTTGGTGTCATGTTTCCATTACACAAATACCAGGCATTGTAACAGGGGTGTGTACACTTTATATACATTGTAGCTATATGGACTCAGCAGTACCTGACCTGTATAACCAGCCTCCACTAAGGTAGAGTAATCCCCTTTGGTGGACAGCAGCAATACACAAACCACATAATAGGTTGCTATATTGGCTGTACAGAGACACATAGGTACAGGCAACAACTTGGAAGCAAGTGCACCTCTATCTAAGCAAGCATGTAAGTTCACAGGTGACTTCCTGTATGGCTAACTATATCTACATATCAGACATATCCACACCACAAAGGACAATTGCAACAGTGTCTCCACATATGTTGTCAGTCTCAGAGGCAACAACACAATTCACCCTATACTGGAAGTAAATCACATTTCATACACACATGCCATGGATATAGGCAACCTGCATCTGATAGATTAGATGGGAACATTGTCACCCTGTTCACCCCAGTTGTATAGGGTGTATACAAGCATTGTGTAATTGAAACATGACCCACACACTGGATGAAGAGTGTGCAGGAAATGCCCCAATGCACATTACTAAAACACTGTTGCTTATCCATTTCTATCTGTATACTATCTACATGCATATATCAGATGAGATAGTAGGTCATGCTGGTGCTTAGAAATGCACAGACGTGTACATCTATGGTGATGGCCAGCATATTTTGTAGTATTGGGGTTTGTACTGTTAATGTGCTGAAATGCTGTTTCCACCCTGTAGCAAGACCACATCAGTGGCTACTGACATTACCTCTCTCCCACAGCTATTTAGGTCCATCTGGTATACAACTGGGACAGCAGCCTGTAGCTGGTGAGTATGGAATTGTTTTGATGAGGTTTGCCAATACACCAGCCATGTTAAGCCCACCAGCCATGTTAAGCCCATGCTATTTGCCATGCACAGATTTATCACACCTACCCATAATGCATGATGTACATGTTCAGTTTTGTTGGTGTAAACTGCACTGCGTCACAGTGGTCACCATGGTGTCATATCTGTGGGTTATGTAAAATTCCTGCAGGATACCTCATAACCTGTCAGTGCAAGATATGTGGACAGAGACAAAAAATGGTAGGGCAAATGGGATACAGTAGGGGCATGTATGAAACATTACCCTTATACAGTGGATACAACAGTATACACACACATATAAAAACAAAACGTACGGTCCAGGCAGCAACTTGTTTTTGTACTTGAAAAAGCCCTACATATGAGTCAGGCTGAAAGTGCTTGTATGGTGATTTTTTAATAAAAGAACTGTTTACCAGCCATTTCCTGTTGCTGCCTGGACCGTGCATTTTGTTTTCATTGGTATTCCATTTACAGTATACATACACCTATTTAGATAGAAACTGTTGATATATACAATGATATACCACAGTAATACATTCCACACTTATTACAACCTGTAATGTGATCCTAACATTAACAATTAACATGTAAAATAGCATTATATGTTAGTGCAACAAATATGGGGTATACACACCTTACAAAACACTGGATGCATATGTGAGCAAACACTCAAAATAACATATTGTGGAGGCAGCTTGTGATGTACTGACATTATTCACTCTGAGTACACATCTGCCATCAAGTACAGGGCCTCAATGTCACACCAAGTAAATGTCTGCTGTCCAAGAAGTATGTTCATGACATTTCCTCCGTTGCCTGCAACAGAGGTAACCATGGCTTGCACACATCTTACAAAGCATCAAAGGGATCCGATATCTGAAATGTAGCAGTCAGGAGTAGGGAAAAATGACTAACACATTTGTTTGATTCTTGATTGGATTGCACAGGTCATATGTCACATATCAGGTGTGTGCAATGTCTTCAAATGCAGTACTGTGCCCCAATTTTATATCGTAAAAGAGGCTGGCATGTCAACAGGTGTGTGTACTCTCCTCATATCCACATTAAGCTTTACCTCACCATTGCATATACCATTGAAAACAGTGCAGACAGTGATCTAGAGGTGTATTAAATATGGGACAACAGTGATGTTGAAAGAAAGAGAACCCCATCCGAAACAGATGATAAAATATGTAGAAAACTGATTTCAGGATTTTGAGTTTTCAGTATTTTGAGTTGTCAGGATTTTGAACTTTCAGGATTTTGGTCTCAGGATTTTGAGCTTCAGGATTTTGGGCCTTCAGGATTCTGTAGCGCTCCTATAAATATATATATATTTAAAACACCGACACGCAAAACACTGACAACGAGAACACCGAGACCAGAAGATCGACAACTGAGATGACAGACAGTTTAAAAGCCAGATGCTGAGAACACCATGTTAAGGTAAGTGTGCAATAGTGACAGACTTTAGGGTTAGGGGTGGGTTACGTGAGTTAGGGTTAGGGTGCGGGTAAGGTAAGTGTGCGATAGTGACAGACTTTAGGGTCTGGTCCTGGTTAAGTGAGTTAGGGTTAGGGCGCCGGTTAGGTGAGTGTGCAATAGTGACAGACCTTAGGGTTAGGGTTTGGGTTAAGGTTAGTGCATAGATAGTTGTGTATGTAAGGTTTAGTGTAGGTTTGTAAGGTTTTTGTTGTGCTTGTGTTTTATGTGTGTTTTTCGGAAAAGGTATTTGTTTTGTTTTGTTGATTGTTGGGATTGTGGTTTGCCAGGCATGTGAAGTTTCGTGCTTTTAAATTGTCGGTGATCTCAGTTGTAGATCTTCTGGTCTCGGTGTTTTCTTCGTCAGTGTTTTGCATGTCAGTGTTTTAAAGTAGACCCATATATATCTATATCTATCTCTATCTATCGATATATATATATATATATATATATATATATATATATATATATATATATATATATATATATATATATATAAATATATCTGTCTCAAAATGCCCATACACACATATGCTGCTGATAGACCACCGATAACTGGGGCAGCATGCAAAGTTGGATACAAAAGCAGCCATGAAACTCACATCTGCACCCCACCCCTCACAGTCCAAATAAATAAGTGAACAGTACACTGCTAGAAAATCATGACAGGCCATACACAATGGCCAGACATACAACAACCTTTTAACAAAACAACTAAAATGACTGAACATAACCAAGGGAAATACAACCAGCCAGTAATTCGCACATGTTTATTATACTCTGATGTCTTGGACAAAGCCTTCAAGGAGTAAAAGATCACAGGAAATACTTGCCTTAATCACAAGAAGCAATTAACACTTAATTACAAAATTAAATACACAGCCTCCAATTACACACCTCATTTAACCCCCCTAAGGGATAAAGTATCACATTTAATATTAGTACATTGATTCTGTACATAACAATTGTCCTTTTTATGAATGTTTCTTCAAACTGAGGAACAGACTTATTCCAAAACAGTACCTTGGAACCCACTACTGTCCACATGGTGAGATTTATTCAAATGTACAGCTATAGAACTGTCTTCTTTCTTATCAGTTATATTTCTCATATGTTCAAACAGGCTAGTTTTAAAACACGAATTACTCTCCCCCACATAACATATGTTGCAAGGGCCTAGTGAAGAAGGCAATGAGAGTAGTAAGCAAACCAACGATGTTTAATTCAGAAGCAAACACAAGGTACTAAAAAGTACACACAAACTGCAAACCAATGATAAAAATAATGATTTATCTGAAGAAGTCCTGCTAGTGAGCAGGACGAAAGGCGCTTTATTTTTATCATTGGTTTGCAGTTTGTGTGTACTTTTTAGTACCTTGTGAGTGTTTGCTTCTGGATTAAACATTGTTGGTTTGCTTACTAATCTCATTGCCTTCTTCACTAGTTCATGGTTTTTACCTCCAGCAGTTTGTATATGTTACAAGGGCATCTAAGAGCATACTCCATACAACATCCTCTTGAATGTACAGACTCCAACATGTTTTTCAGTCTTTCCCCTCAGCAGGAGTGACAGCACTAAATAATGATAGACCATTGTAACTATCAACCTCCTACTGTATGACATCTAGACAATGCCTGACATAATTGGTGGACAGAGGCCCAAATACATGGCCATCCTTGAAATATTGCTGTTATACACTGAGGAAGTTGCTGGTGTTACAGGGTTTGTTATAACATATCTTTTCTGAGGGATATAAAGTCAGAAAAACAAATGAATGTTAGCATTTACTGATTGCAATCACCAGGTTATGCTACTGATTTGACAAGGACAACACTTGTCTGGGGAAGAGACCAAACATAACAGGCTAACCTGTGGCCATTATGTGGATAGCCCTACAGCTGAGAGCTATGCAGAGACAGAACGTTGTCAGCCTGAAACCCATGCAGATGTAGCATGTTCAGACAAACCCTGTTAAACTAGCAGTATTCTAAACATATAACAGCAGTATTCAAATTCTGCCCCTAAGTCTTGAACCTCCTCCACCATTTATTTGGCTTGTCTCCACAAGTCCTGTTGTAAGAGGTAGTAGCTCACACACCTCCAGGATGTCTTCCTCACAGTTAAGTGAAAGGGTCAATGCCCACATTGAGTACTCATTTATAGGAGTATGTTGCCATGGCATTGGCTATTGGAAGAACGACACAGCTGCTCT
Organism: Protopterus annectens; assembly: GCF_019279795.1. NCBI lineage: Eukaryota > Metazoa > Chordata > Ceratodontiformes > Protopteridae > Protopterus > Protopterus annectens. The sequence goes on along the minus strand of NC_056737.1, from coordinate 1,880,424,383 downwards.
GCATGCATTTAGCAAGTGTGGAACACCAATTGATGCACAGGCCATTACCTGGTCATGAGTTTCACCTACAAAAGCCATGCTACTACCTATTCAAGCCAGCTCTATCCCTGTAGTACACAGAGAAAAAGAAAGAAGGAAAGAAAGAAAGAAAAAGAAAGAAAATAAAAATAAAAATAAAAAATGGAAAAGAGAAGAAAAAAAAGTTAAGTGGAACATGTAAGCATGTAACTGAATGTAGTACTTGGTCTGTAATAATGGGAAATATGATTTGGAAGAATATATGCCCCAACAAGACTTGCTGTACTAATGTCCTGCTGAACAGCTGCTATGGCCATAGCATCTGGCCCTCTCTGCAGTGGGAGAGATCAGAGCCATACCTCTCAACTGTACAGATCTTCACAGAATGTCCAAATATTCACATAGTTTTTAATCTTTTCCTCCAGAAATCTGTAATTTTCTGGCAAATAGCTGAGGATTGAAGTAATCAAGTAATGACAAACACACGAGTTTAAGACTCCACATCCTTAAGAATATTCACAGTAATGCAAAATGTATTATTCTACACAATTCCTAAGCTTGTAACAGGAATATTTAAAGTCTGTCCATATTTATCCCACCATCATTTTAGGCTTTGTCCAGATGTGATGCTATAAGAGGTTGCAAGGTAGGATCACAGCTCAGGAGCCTGACTCACCTTGGGAAAGGACAGCTCACATATGAAAACTGCTGTGGTGTCTGTCAAACAGTTTTGAGTGTGCCACTGCTTGGCCAGTTAATGGGATGTTGTCCATATTCGTATGTTACCTGTGAATATGAGTATCATACACGTTTGTCTTGTAAATCTATAAGACCTATATAGGGCATGTGCATAGTAAAGTACTGTTGCAGACATGTGTGTTGAACTGCATGTGATACATTGAATTAATAACATTCAATTGTACAGTGTTCTGCAGGACAATAAGCACATTTGTGACTGATACCTGTAGTCACATACACATATACCTGTGTTATGTCAGCCAAACCATTGGCAAGTCTGTGAGCAATGATAATGTAACATAATAGCCTGCTTATAATTGCTGGACATCTTCCAGGTTATTACAGTGATGTCAAAGCCTACTGTGCAATCAACTTACTAATGTATGGTGTATCTATAGTAATACAGTATCAATACTGATGTCCCTTGTGTCACCCATGTATGTGCGCCATTGCCCAAATGTCCGGCTATAACAGGTTGAGAAGTATGATTGAGCAGCAAGTCTGTAAATACAGTGTGCCATACTAACATAGAACAGAAATGTATACCAGGTATCTCCTGAGCACACGTATGTATGTGTGTGTTCATCTGGAAGGCAGAAAACTAATAACATGGGTTTCAAGCAGTCAGGTACATAGGTTGTGCATGTTGCACATGTGTGTAATATCAGTGTCAGTGCATACAACAGACATAAATGTGTACAGTTACTGGTTGTTGCATTGCCCTGACACTGATATTGGTACTAGAGTAGGCATGATTATCAGGTAGTAATTGGAGAAGTGTCCAACTGTGTTATGACCCTCTGTCCATGCCTACCACTAACAGCTATATCAACACCTATATACAGTGGATATCACAATTGTACACATCCCTGTTGGAATGCCAGGTTTGTGTGCTATATGACATTTAGACCACAGAAAATCATTTCATAATGTTTCTCATCTTGAATGTGACCCCTAACCTGTACAATTCCATTGAAAACAAACAAAGGTGTTTCTAGGAAGGTGAGCAACTATTGCCAAGTGAAGATGTGCCATGATGTTAGAGTCCAAACTGAGATGAGTGAATGCTGTAACCATCTCAAGAGGTGCCTACACAACATATCAGTTTAAGGGTGTGCACACTCATTCAACTGACTTATTGTACTGATTATTATTTCCATATGTTTTCATAGGCCAGATTGTTATATTTTCAATTGAATTGTACAGGCTATAGGTCACATTAAAGGTGGGAATTGTTTTGAAATGAGTTATTTTGGTTCCATGTTTCAATTGCGCAAATATCAGGCATTGTAACAAGGGTGTGTGCACTTTATATACACTGTAGCTATATGGACTCAGCAGTACCTGACCTGTATAACCAGCCTCCACCAAGGTAGACTAATCCCCTTTGGTGGACAGCAGCAATACACAAACCACATAATAGGTTGCTATATTGGCTGTACAGGGACACATAGGTACAAGCAACAACTTGGAAGCAAGTGCACCTCTATCTAAGCAAGCATGTAAGTTCCTGTATGGCTAACTATATCTACAAATCAGACATATCCACACCACAAAGGACAATTGCAACAGTGTCTCCACATATGTTGTCAGTCTCAGAGGCAACAACACAATTCACCCTATACTGGGGGTAAATCACATTTCATACACACATGTCATGGATATAGGCAACCTGCATCTGATAGATTAGGTGGGAACATTGCCACCCTCCACCCCAGTTGTATAGGGGGATATGCACATCAACCGCACTCCTCCCCTCAGCAATGTTTAGCATGTGCATATTGCCTACTGATGGCAACAACAGCAAATCTCCATGGGACATAATAACATCATTGTCTGCCTCCTACATGAACTCAGGCATGTGCTCACAGCTCCATCACACACCACAGTCAAACAAAGACCTACCACCATTCACACACACCATCCACGTGGAAGATGGCCACTGTCATCCCACTACACAGAAATGAATGGAGAATAAAGGATTATGCAATTAAGTGTCCAACATTGGGCGGAATAAGATAGCTCAGGGCCAGGGGTGTAATGCAAGTTGCTATAGCCATGATAGATTGGAGGGTTATGGTGTAGTTTGGACTATTTGAATGTAATATCCACTGCTGATGTGCAATTTGACAACAATATGAGGTCCTGTGACCTTTTTTTCTGGTTTATGTCTTCCAGGTAACATGCAGAGGGCTCGCCTATCAGCATTCTCTGTTGGGGAAGCTGACATCATCACCCAATATGTAATTGAAAATTATGCCCTGTTATTTGGACGGAGAGCACAAGATGTGTGGGAGAGGATCACCTTGTGGAACGATCTGGTCCACAGGGAAAATGATGCCGGACTGCACAGCAGAAGTTATGAGCAGGTGCGGCATCAGGCCTATGACCTTATCTGCTGTGCCTGTGAACAAGCTGCTGCAGTAGCGAGGGACCAGCTAGCCACAGGTGGAGGCCCAGCCATCCAGCCCTCACTGACATCCACCGAGTAGCTCCTCGCCAACCTTGGGGCACAAGCCATGAAGCTGAGGAAAGCATTGGGTAATTGAAACATGACCCACACACTGGATGAAGAGTGTGCAGGTAACGCCCCAATGCACATTACTAAAACACTGTTGCTTATCCATTTCTATCTGTATACTATCTACATGCATATGTCAGATGAGATAGTAGGTCATGCTGGTGCTTAGTAATGTACAGATGTGTACATCTATGGTGATGGCCAGCATATTTTGTAGTATTGGGGGTTGTACTGTTAATGTGCTGAAATGCTGTTTCCACCCTGTAGCAAGACCACATCAGTGGCTACTGACATTACCTCTCTCCCACAGCTATTTATGTCCCTCTGGTATACAACTGTGACAGCAGCCTGTTGCTGGTGAGTACGGAATTGTTTTGTTGAGGTTTGCCAATACACCAGCCATGTTAAGCCCATGCTATTTGCCATGCACAGATTTATCACACCTACCCATAATGCATGATGTACATGTTCAGTTTTGTTGGTGTTAACTGCACTGCATCACAGTGGTCACCATGGTGTCATATCTGTGGGTTATGTAAAATTCCTGCAGGATACCTCATAACCTGTCAGTGCAAGATATGTGGGCAGAGACAAAAAATGGTAGGACAAATGGGATACAGTAGGGACATGCATGAAACAGTACCCTTTTGCAGTGGATACAACAGTATACACACACCTATAAAACAAAAAGTACGGTCCAGGCAGCAACTTGTTTTTGTACTTGAAAAAGCCCTACATTTGAGTCAGGGTGAAAGCGCTTGTATGGTGATTTTTTAATAAAAGAACTGTTTGCCAGCCATTTCCTGTTGCTGCCTGGACCGTGCTTTTTGTTTTTATTGGTATTCCATTTACAGTATACATACACCTATTTAGATGGAAACTGTTGATATATTCAATGATAGACCACAGTAATACATTCCACACTTATTACAACCTGTATTGTGATCCTAACATTAACAATTAACATGTAAAATAGCATTATATGTTAGTGCAACAAATATGGGGTATACACACCTTACAAAACACGGAGGCATATGTGAGCAAACACTCAAAATAACATTGTGGAGGCAGCTTGTGATGTACTGACATTATTCACTCTACTTGAGTACACACCTGCCATCAAGTACAAGGCCTCAATGTTACACCAAGTAAATGTCTGCTGTCCAAGAATTATGTTCATGACCTTTCCTCAGTTGCCTGCAACAGAAGCCGCCATGGCTTACACACATCTTACAAAGCATCAAAGGGATCCGATATCTGAAATGTAGCAGTCAGGAGTAGGGAAAAATGACTAACACATTTGTTTGATTCTTGATTGGATTGCACATGTCATATGTCACATATCAGGTGTGTGCAATGTTTTCAAATGCAGTACTGTGCCCCAATTTTATATTGTAGAAGAGGCTGGCATGTCAACAGGTGTGTGTACTCTCCTCATATCCACATTAAGCTTTACCTCACCATTGCATATACCATGGAAAACAGCGCAGACAGTGATCTAGAGGTGTATTAAATATGGGACAACAGTGATGTTGAAAGAATCAGATGCCCATCCAAAACAGATGGCAAAATATGTAGAAAACTGGTCAGGGAGGCTGCCAGGAGACATGCAGGAACACTGCGGGAGTTGCAGGAATGTCTAGCAAGTACTGCTGATGTAGTATCAGTGGGCACAATTGCCTGAATTCCCCATAAGTTTGGCCTATGGGGTAGGGTAAGTAGACAGAAGATTTTCCCCACAAGAAACACCATCCAGGGCTGTGTATAGGTAGCAAAATCATAACACCAAGTCTCCCAAAGGCATGTGTTGCAATGAGTAATGGTGTCATGACATCAAAGTTCTGTTTGTAAGCTTCTGATCCCCCCAAGCCTTTCTGTGTTGGAGGGAAGTATTCTAGCTTATCAGTGGGAGTGGTAAGCACTAGGTAGCCTATCTACCACAAAATCCAGGTACAGATTCTGAGTTTTAGTAATTGAATTTGCTTATTCGTGCTCAGCACTTGTTCAGAACTTGTTGTTAGCACTAAATAAGCTACAAATTACTACAGCACTCAATGTTCCTCTTTACCTAGAGGAAAACAGTTTTTGTACTTACTTTCCTCACTTGCTTAGAGAAAAACAGCTCTTATACTCACTTTCCTCACTTGTATAGAGGAAAGTAGTTTTTTATTTAGGCATGTCCAAGGGTCAGCTCCCAGTGTTCTCTCCTGTCTATCTGATTAATCTGGGCATCTTGGAGCAATGTAGCAATTGCCTCATGTACACAGACAACCCTCTCCTCCTACCACTCAACACCACAACCTGTGAGAGATGCACTTATCTAGCCAAACTGGAGGTAAAGCACTCTCCAACCAAGATTGAACTTGACAGTCAAGAGGAGAAGGTAAACACTTGCACCACACCACACTCATCACATAGTCCTACTAAACCTACACCACCAAAATCCAGACATAGAAACAAAAAACATTCACAGAGGCTCTCAATTGTAATCTGCTCAAGCAACAGAGACCTCCAAAGCAGAAATGCAAGCAACCTCCACCCCCCCCAACACAACCCAAATAACACATAGCTCACGGACGCAGTGTGCCAATAAACCACAGTGCATAAGGCAAAACAGCATACTCAACACACTAGTCATAGGTGACTCTATAGTCAGGCATACTGATGTCCTACTCACCAGGTGAAACAAGGAGAAGGTTACTGTCAGCTGCCTGTTGGGTGCCAGGATCTGGCACATAACCCACATACTCAGGTCACTCCACAAGTACAAATATGACTCTGTCATTATCCATTTTGTGAACGACTTGAGATGTACCTCCCTAGACTACATGAAAAGAGACATGGAAGAGCTCTCCAATCTTATAGTGCAGGCAGGTATGACCCTAGCCCTGAGTAGCATCCTGCCATCACCCAGAATTATACCGCAGTACAAGGACAGAATCATTGACTTCAACAATTGCCTAAGCTTCTGGTGTCATTCTAAGGGGATCCAGTATCTGTTTGCCTGGGACGAAATGGTCGACAGACCACGATGCTTTGCTAGAGATGGTCTGCACCTGTCTCCCCTGGGATTCCGGATACTGGCTAAGGCTCTTCCTGCCACTATAGTGCCTTTTTTAGGCAAGGTTCAAATGACAAATTCACCAGTGTAACAGGAACAGGCAAGCAAAAACTAAGGGTAATGCTAGTCAATGCTAGAAGTCTAAATCTCAAAATGCACTCACTCGAGGAACTCCTTAAAATGGAGAACATCTATATCTGTGCAGTGACTGAGACCTGGTTCAAGACACTAGAGAGCACTCCTGCATTACCAGGCTATAACTCATACCACACTTTTCGGCCATTTAACCTGGACAAGAACACCAAAGGTGGAGGTGTGTCCATATTCATTAAGGATATCCACACCTCCAGCCTAGTTGCGCATAATGCATCTGAGGTTATCCAAGTGTAACTAACTCTGGGCAAAACTGCAATCCAAATTGTAGCTTGCTACAGATCCCCCACCATGCCCCAGGATTCCCACTCCTCTTTTCTTGATATACTGGAGAATATTAGGGTTCAACCAAACACCCTAATAATGGGCGATTTTAACTATGACACCATTAACTGGGAAAACTACTCATGTACCAACTCCTTCATTCAACGCTTTCTGGAATTCATAAATTCCAATGCCCTAGATCAACTTATCCACCCCACCACAAGGGGCAACAATATCCTAGACCTAGTCATTACCAACATGAGTGAACGGTGTTCCACACCTGAAGTCAACTCCTTGTCGGTCAGACCTGACCATAAGCTAACCACCCTAGATATTCGCATCTCGCCCCCAACCACCATTAAGGAAACCATGGTAAAGAATTTCTCCAAAGCCAATTTCATGCTTCTTAAGACTGAAGAGGTGAACTTCGTGAGACCCATGAAGATGGACAATGCAGTTATGACTGCTGAGTCCTACACAAATGCACTCTATAAGCATTTATATGAGTGCATGGAACGTGCTATCCAAAACAGATCCAAGACACTATCCTCTAAAAAAGGAAGCCAATTTGGTGGTCCCCTGCCATAAACAAACTTTACAACAAAAGGAGGAAACTGTTGCAAAAGAAAGTAAAATTCCCATGAGTGGAGGAGCTTCCTGGTCAGCCTCAGTAAGAAGCTGAGATCCCTTATAAGATCCTCCAAAGCTAGCTACAAAAAAAAAATTGACACCGATTCTAAAGGCAACCACAAAGCATTCTATAGCTATGTCAAGAATCTCAATAGCAACACCCAGATCTGCTCTGAGTTACAGCACAATGTCATGAAAATTACAGAACCAACTCATATTGCCAATATCCTGGCAGATAGGTTCAGTGCTAACTTTACCCCCCCCCCCACTCACCCACTAAAGGCCCCGTATCTGTACAGGAAGAATGCACAGTCCCTGTAATCACATCTATGCAGGTAAAAGCTGCAATCTCTAAAGCCAAAAACACAGTTTCCATGGGACCAGACAACATCCCAGGCTGCATTTTACATGAACTTCAGAATTAACTGGCTCCCCACCTAAGCAACATGTTCAATCATAGTCTCACGTCAGGCTTTATGCCTACTAAATGGCGCACAGCAACAGTTATCCCACTCCACAAAGGGGGAGCCATCACTAATCCTGGGAACTATCGACCTATTAGCCTGATAACTCTGGTCTGCAAGACCATGGAACGTATCATCATGGAACTCATAAACAAAGACATTGGTAACCTCCAAACTGTGGACCTCACCCAGTTCAGGTTTGTGAAAGGCAGATCATGCCTTCTGAACCTGATTGACTTCTTTGAGGCAGTCACCAAAGCTGTAGAAGAGGGTAAGGTGGTTCACACAGCCTATCTTGATCTCACCAAGGTTTTTGAGACCATCCCCCATTCTGGATTTATAGCTAAACTCATTAAACTAGGTATAAATCCCTACGTCACAAGATGGGTTGCCAACTGGCTCACTGACAGAACCCACACTGTCAAAGCTGCAGACTCCAAATCTGACTTTAAACCAGTGACAAGTGGATTACCATAGGGTTCAATCCTGGGACTTTTTGCTTGGTATCTACTTCTCTGAAGTACAGGCTAACACAGAAGGCCTCTGGCTAACAAAGTTTGCAGATGACTGCAAACTAGGAGCCATAGTCGAGTCCCCAAATGATGTGGACATCCTACAGAAGGGCCTCACTGAGACAAATGCCTCAAGCTCAATGCCAAAAAGTGCATTGTCATCCCCTTTGGTAAAAACTCTGTACCCATGAACTACCACATAAATGGCAGTCTACTTAATGCCAAATGTGTGATGAGACCTTGGGACCCAGGTGGATAGTAGTCTCTCCTTTGATAATCACATCACCGCAGTAGTTAGGAAATCCTTCTATGTGGCACACCTCATCACAAAAGGGTTCTCATCCAGGAAAATAGAGGTCATTGTTCCCCTCTACTTGGCATTCATTATACCCATTATAGAGTACAAACAATGCCCCTTTTTGAATGTACCTCATAAGACATCTGCAGCAGCTGGAAAGGCCACAGAAGTACCTTACAAAGAGGATTACTGGCCTCAAACAGATGCCCTACACTGACTGTCTCAAAAAAAACCAGCTTTACTCTGTAGCGTATCGCTTACTCCGAGGAGATCTCTGCCTAACATATAAAACTATGTTAAACCCAGAGCTGTTGGACATGCTACACCTAAAGAAATCCCAATCCCTCTGAGCTACATGCTCTTAGGACCTAAACCTTGTCACCACAATAAACAGGACATGCTGGAGGGATAGATTCCTGTCCCAGAGATGTTCTATAGTCTGGAACAAGCTACCCATCTATGTCAAGCAAAGTTCCTTATTAGCACTCTTCAAGAAAATTCTTGATGAGTGGATGGGAAATAGGAAATACACCCCGGGATCACTTCTGTGGTTGTGCTCGACATGGGCACAGGAAATCAACTTTCTTGGGTGGCATAAGTCAGGGAACCTTGTTGGCTAGGCTTATTTAGGCCCTTGGGCTTATGGCCTAGTACCTACCTATGAACCTATAAACCTATAGACAGTATTCATAGAGATATGTGTGGTGCACAAGCAACACCTCACTTCACATTAGGGCCACCATCTCCAACTTGACGCTTGCTAGTGCCAGTGTACACCCTTAGGTTTGCTGTTCATTATCTGGAACTAGGCCTGTAGACATGCTGGAGGGGATTTTGAACAATGCAAAATAACACTCACATGTGGCCCACAGTTGCAAGCATCTACAAAAAGCCTGAGGTGGGGAGGGGTTTCAGCTTCAAACACAACAGTGAACTGAATCATACATTCAAAGCTAGCTAAGAATGGCTGTATCTGAACACATTCAAGGTTATGAACTGGCCCAGACATAACTCAGACTCAACAGCAATAGTAAAGCCCCAGTGTGACCTGCAAGGGCTGTGCACATGAGCTGGCCTTGCAGTCTGACAGAGTTGGGGGACCTTTTTATGTAAGACAAAACAAATAATGCCAAGTCAAGATGTGCCATGCTAGTATACTGCTTACCAGGTATAGTGACTGCTGTAGTTCATTTAACAGATGCTTCAACAAACCATTGGTTTAAGGGTGTTCACACTTATGCACCCCCCCCATTGTATGCATCTCATTCAGTATCCTCAGGACTAACAAATTTGATTGATTCTTGATTGAATTGCACAGGTCATATGTCACATAGGTGTATGTAATGTTTTCAAATGCAGTACTGTGGCTCCATTTCATATTGTATTATTATATTATTATAGTATTATTATACAGAGGTCATAGATAGACGGTTGGGTGATGGTGGCAATCCTCGACCATGGGATGTCTGTGCTAGAGCATGTGGTGGGGGGGTAGGGCGTTGGCCAAGTGGACATGGGGCAGCACCACGAACAGCTGAAGGTCTACTTGGCCATGCAACATCGCACTCATGTTCCAGTAGTGGCAGTACCTGCAGCTCCACTGCAGGGGGGGGTGCTGTCCACACCACGATGCAGTAGGCCATGGGCACATGGTGTTGGCTGGTCCCAAAATGGACGTGGATCCAGCAGACAATTGTCATTGTCAATGGAGAGTACCATATCTGGCCTTCTGCCTGGTGCTGCCTGTGCAACCTCTGGCGGGCCCAGTTCCTGTGTCCATGGCCAGACACAGTGAACTGTACACCCTGTCATGTACAGTCCACAGCTGTCCAACATAGCCCTGTATAGGGCAGCCACATGGCAGAACTGTGTGCATCCATACACATGCACACATCGCCATCACAGCTAAGGCACCTCCATACATACACACACCACCTCTGCAAGGTCTGTTTAATAAACAACCCCCTAACCCACACACATAATGTCACCCAAATGGCTCAGACTAGGCCTCTGTCAAACCCACACCACCCCTGTCAATATGATGATACCTGTGCCACATCCCTGCCATCCATACCATTGATGCAGAGACATACTAATATGGTTCTGATGCACAGGGTGAATGTACTACAATTTAGCAATGTAATGCTATTTAAAGTGTCAGCTAGCATGTTTAATGCTTACACATCAGGGTGTGTAGCTGTCCAGCCATGATGCATTATTGCTGTTATTAACATTGACTGAATGTGGTCTCCATAATGTATTCTGTTTTTGTTCTAGGTGTTTGTCAAGATGATGTTGGCCTGCTGTGTTTTCCTATAAGGGGTGTGGCAGTGTGGTAACACATTGACTGTGTCATATCCAGGGTATAGCTAAACACAAGTAACAGGTTTGTATAACAGTTATTGCATGTGTCACATGACTGATAGGTCTGAGGGGTGTATACAAGTAAGTGCATGGTGGCTAATGTAAGTGGCTCTTGTACAGTGGACAATGGCAAGTGTACTGGGTGGCAAACACCAAAAGTTTGTGAATAACACACACACAGAGGCTTTTGTGTTAATACAAAACACAGAGTACTGTTCACATGGATGTACTTCACTTTGCAGAGAACTCATTTTTGCAAATGTAATTCCACCAAGACTGAATTGCCAAAACCTCAAATCACTTAATAATCAGTCTGCCAAATTTAATTTCACTGAAAATAGTACTGGCAGGATATATGTTCTGTTCCCCTCTGTAGTGCAGTCCTGGAGTTGGTATAAGTAGTTTTGCTGGTGTGGGGGGCACACCTCCCCACATTAGAGGGTGTGGAGTGGTGTAGACCCACACTTTGTTAGATTAAAAACTATGTATCCTATTAGCATAGACTCAACAGTATAACAGCATACTATGTGTGGTGATATTCACAACATTACCCCCAATGTGGGGGGCTGTACCCCCAACGACCACCACCAACTATATATAATACCTCCAGTATCACTGTACAGCTGTACACTGGGGATACAGGAATTTATGCTGCCACTACTAGTGTTGGTGAAATGAGATTCCACAAGATGATTCCTTTGCAATTTCAGCTTTTGCTAATTTGGTCTCGCTGAAATGAGCACCTGGGAAATGGTTTTATTGCAAACTGAAGTAGATCCCTTCACATAAACACACACACACACACACACACACACACACACACACACACACACACACACACACACACACACACACACACACACACACACACACACACACACACACACACACACACACACACACACACACACAAACACACACAACACACACACTTGCCAACACTGAGATTAGAATCCCTACCTATGTAGTTATTGCTACTAATGTGTTCTGCCTTAATTGCATACACTACAGAGCTTGAAAGGTGAGGTGTGTTCCGAGGTTCCTATAAAGTGGACTACATCACCAGGCCTTGTACAGTACGGCAATGGGGGATGTACTGGGTGTGAATAGACGCAACATACTATAACATACTGACATATACACACTGAGAAACACATACAGTCATGCATACAATTGAAATACCTGGGTTTAGCAGCCCTGACTATCCTGTCAGTCAGGGCATACTGTTACATAGTTCATGCACACAGCACAGGGCTTATTGGGCTGAAGATAGTTGTCAGATAATTGTGAGGTTGATGGAAAAAGCAGACCACATACAGTGGAACTTGGGACATGTAGTGGGAGTGCCACTGTCTAAAATGTGAGAGCCACCCTCCAACTGGACATAGTCCTCACTCAAACACAGGATACTGTACTGAAACACAAATGTTCACAGATTTGGGCTTAATCAGATTAGAACCCTGGTTATGTAGTTGTTACTACCATAGTGACACACCTTTAATGCATGCAGTACAGACTGCATGGCGATAACTGTTCCATGGCTCCTGTACTATGGCCATCATCACCAACCCTTGTACAGTATGGCAATGTGCTGTGTGTGTGGAGACTAAGCCCTCAAAAAACTGCCTTAATCACTCTGTGTCCAACAGTCCTTGTTCTGCCTAGCAACAAAATAAACAGCCCTTGCAGGTCATGAACCCAGAACCCTGCACGCCATACTCAAAGTAATTTACCAGTAAGCCATCTCAGCTGTATAGTTTTAGGATGTTTTTCTGAAACATACCCTACTTTACAGCCAGTTTGCAATAGGGAAGAGACACTGTGCAATTAGGAAGGATTGGTATCTACAAATATATATATATATATATATACATATATATATGTATATATATATATATATATATATATATATATATATGTATATATGAAAAGAAACATATACATAGACAGATATGTATGGAGATACATATATGTGTATAACAATTTATAGATATAGTACCAATAAATACTGAGGTGTGTGTGTGTGTGTGTGTGTGTGTGTGTGTGTATATATATATATATATATATATATATATATATATATATATATACACATACATACATACATACACAAATGTATACAGATATATACATGCACACACACACACACACACACACACACACACACACACACACACACACACACACACACACACACACACACACACACACACACACACACACACGGGTGGGAGGATGACATAAGGGGTGGGAGGATGACTTAATGGTTAAGGTGTTTACCTTAAAGACACAAAGTGCAGGGTTTGATTCTCACATGGTGTAACTGGCTAGGCTTCAAATGGCCCAAAAAGAGCAGTTAGCCTAGTACTAATCTATGAACCTATGAATCTATATATATATATATATATATATATATATATATATATATATATATATATATATATATATATATATATTTATATGGGTTCACTTCATAACACTGAAATACCAAAACGCTGAAAATGAGAAAAATTCATAATATAGAAGAGCAAAACACTGAAAACCAAAATCCTGAAAACTCAAAATATTGATACTCAGAACCTGAAAACACACATCATACATATACTGAGTTTAAACAAGATAAATCATATTACTTTTCACCAAGTATCTACTTAAATATATCAACTCCAAGATTGCACTTAGTGCAGTGAAGTGCAATCTTGGAGTTGATATATTTAAGTAGCAGGGGGTGTATGATATGTGTTTTCAGTGTTTTGAGTTTTCAATATTATAAGGTTTCCAGATTTTGGTTTCAGTGTTTTGAGTTTCATTGCTTTGATATTTCAGTGTTCTGAAGTTAATATATATATATATATATATATATATATATATATATATATATATATATATATATATATATATATATATATATATATATATATATGTGCATACATGTCTCAGAATATATCTGCATTCATCTCAAAATGCCCATACAAACATATGCTGCTGATAGACTATACATAACTGAGGCAGCATGCACAATTGGATACAAAAGGACCCATGACACTCACTTCTGCTGCCCCCACAGTCCAAATAAATAAGTGAACAGTGCACTGACACAACATCATGATAGGCCATACACAATGGCCAGACATACAACAACCTCTTAGTAAAACAATTAAATGACTGAATATGACAAAGATAAATACAACCATCCAATAATTCACAAACTGTCATACAACTCTTCATTTGCCTCATCCATAGCCTTTGCCACATCTCTCTTTGCCATGCACCTCATCTCCTCACACTCCTGTCTACTTTACTCATCTCTCTGACAGTCCCACTCCTTCTTTCCCATCCTCTTAATCTGTATACTGTCTTGTACTTCCTCAGTCCACCACCAGGTCTCCTTGTACTACTTCCTCCATCCCCATGTCACACCAAGCACCTTTCTAGCCATCTCCCTTAATAGCTCTGCTGTACTTCACCAGATATACAGTAAATTGACAGTACCACCCAGTGTCTGTCTTAAGCCTTCCTTGAACTCCACCTCACAATCACCCTTTTTCAATTCACACCATGTGATCCTTGCTGCTGAACTCACACTCCCCCTCTTCTTGATCACCAACATCATCCTGCAGACCAACATTCTATGTTGCCTAAATACACTTTCCCTCTCACCACTTTACAATCTCCAGTCTCATACAAACTGGCCCTCCTACATTGGATATATTCCATCTGTTTGCATCTTACTGCCGTTTTGTAACTCAGCCTATGCTCCTCCCTTGTGTTATAGTGCATATTCAAAACATCCATGCCCATCTGTTTTACAAATCCCACTACCATCTCACCATATGCATTCCTATTAACACCATGCAATTCCATCACTTCCACAGACCCTGTGTTCCCTTCACCAACTTTCCCATTGACATCTGTTGCAATGACCAATCTGTCACCCTTGGGTACCGTCATCACCACATCATACACATGACTTCACATTTCTCTTTGTCATCCATCACACAACCAAGTGGTGTAGCATATGAGCCCCTGCCAACTTTGGGGCACACACCACAGTACAACACCAGGGTACAGAGGCCAACATGATGGAGGTGGGTGGTACCTACACAATGGACAGTGAGCGTGCAGGTATGGGCCCAGTGGGGATTAGTACACTAATGTATCAGATATACATGTATCTGTATTGTGTCTACATCCATGAGTTAGATCCGATTGCAGTTGTGGATGGGGTTTTTTAATGCACAGAGGTGCACATCTATGGTGAGGACAGATCATTGTGTATTACTGGGGTTAGTACTGTAAATGTGCAGACATGCTGCATCCATCCTGTAGCAAGGTCACATGTGAGTCTGCTGATGATACCTCCCTCTCACAACTACATAGGACCCTCTGGTTTACATATGGCACAGCAGCCTGAAGTTAGTGAGTATGACATGTGAAGGGCATGTAATTTACCATGCACACAGCTATTAATAATAGCTATATTGCTTTATATAATAGCTATATTGCATTATGTGGATGTTCACTTGTGGTGTGGTTGACTGCATTGCACCACAGTGGTCACCACTGGGGCCTATCAGGTGTAAATTCAACATTCCTGCAGCATATCTCAAAACTTGTCAGTACCATGGCTTCTGGACAGAGGCCAGCAAAATGGGCTGGACAAATGGCCTAAGGTAGGGACATGTGTGATACATTAGTGGTATACAGTGTATATAAATCGTGTACACATCCCTGTTAAGATGCAATGTGTTCCTGGTATGTACAAATTAGGACTACAATATGTTAGTCCACACCTCTTTCAGCCTTTAATGTGACCCATAACATAAACAGTTCACTTGTAAAACTAAGCATCTGGACTCATGTATTGCACTTACAAGGCTGGCGACCTGTGAAAGTGGCAGACATAGTATCAGCATGATGTTTCAGTCAGGTATGATACCCCATGTTGCCATATGTCTCAGTACACTCACTGTGGCCTATTTGGCTACAATATCACATACATGGGTAATGTTAAGGCACACTGACTACTTCCGACCATGTATAGGATACAGATAACTGTACAATGGTTTAACTTGCTGCATGTAAGGCAAATGCTGTTACCACACTAAATAAAGTAATGGCAGTGGGTGGTGGTCACCAGCTGTGTATGGTACACACATCAAAATGGCATAAGCTACACAATATATGATCCACATACACACACAACAGTTGACAGTATTGGTATTAGAACTCCTGCCTATCTAGTTATTTCTACTATAGTACTACACAGTTATCAGACGTACCACAGAGCTTATACATTTTCACCTAGTCCAAAGGTACTTCTAAGGTGGATGACATCAACAGGACTACTAAATTGGAGTGAGGGTAAATGTAAAGGGTAGTACACAGGTCAAAAATTGTGTAACCAACACACTACATGATTCTCACACAAACAGTTGCTAATATGGAAATTCGAACTCCTGCCTATCTAGTTATTTCTACTACAGTGCTACACAGTTATCAGGCATGCCACCAACCTTACACATTTTCACCTAGTCCAAAGGTACTTCTAAGGTGGATAACATCAACAGAACTACTAAATTGGAGTGAGAAGAAGTGTAAAGGGTAGTGCACAAGTCAAAAATGGTATACGCCAGACAGTACATGATTCACACACTCACACACACGCACACACACACACACACACACACACACACACACACACACACACACACACACACACACACACACTTGTCAATATTGGGATTAGAACACCTGCCTATTTAGTTATGTATAATATTGTGCTAATCAGTTACCACACGAGCTACAAAGCTAGCTGATTTATAGTATTACAGGTGGCAGAAAGTCTGCCTTCAATTCCACCCTTACATCATGCTAGTTCTTTCTGTCTTGCACTTCAAGTAGCATTACAGCTTGGCACTTCACCTGGTTATTGTATCAGTAAGTGTGGCACACCTGGGAGCCATCAACAACACTCGTTCATCACAGAAGTAGCCCCAGTACTTACTTGATATGTCCACCCCTCCTGGCATGATTGAAGGGCAGTTATCTGTACTTTCACCCATTAACCTGGTGCACTTGTCCATTCAGAGGCACTGTTGCAACTGCCTCATGTACACAGACAACCCTGCCCTCTAAACTCCAAACACTCAGGCCTGTGAGAGTTACCTGTATACGACCCAATGCGGACATATGCACTCTCCAGCAAAGACTGGATTAGCAGGTCAAGAGGATAAGATCAACACCTGCACCACACCATGTGGAACACATAAGTCACCATGACACCCACTTTGACAGTGATGCCATACAGTGAAAAGCCAGACACCCACCTTCACAGAGGCACTCAAAGGACATTTACCCAAACAGTACAGACCAGCAAGACAGACACCCACTCAGAAATCATGACATTGCACATGCCAAGGGACACATATTTAACCTACACTGTGTGCCCCTCAACCTAATTTCCTAAGGCTAACCACCTTGCACAATACAGCGATCATGGGGTAACTCAATACTGAGGCACACACATATCCCACTCACTAAGCTGAATATGGAGCAGGTGTCAGCATCCAACACATGACACAGCCAGTCATGGCACTCCACAACAACTACAAGTATCACTCTATCCATGTGGGTGTGAATGACCTGGGGCACACCTCCCTGGACTACATGACAAGAGACATGGTTGAACTCTCTGATTATGTGGTCCAGGCAGGTGTGGCAGTAGCCCTGAGCAGTATACCACTGTCACCCAGCATGATGCTATGGTACTATCAACAGATGATTGACTGCAAAATTGGCTTACGTGTTTTGTGTCATTCTCAGGGGATCCAGCACCTCTCTACTAGAGATGACATGATTGACAGAACTCAATGACTTGCCACAGATGTCCTACATCTGTCAGCACTGGGTTTCCAGGTAAGGCTAAGTGTCTTGCCAACCCTATAATGCCTTATTAGGCATTATTCCTAATGTAATTACTACCATAACAGCTAGACATGTATGCAAGCTGAGGGTCATGCTGCTCAACAGTAGACATCTAACTGTCAGGATGCAGTCATTCAAAGCATTTGTTTGAGTGGAGGACATTAACATTTTTACTGTAATGGAGAGATGGTTCACAGCAGCAGACAGCAGACCTGCAGTATCAGGTTATAATGTATTCCACAGTTGTCAGTCCCCAAACATGGACCACACCACACCTCTACAGGTTGTGTTGTTTCCATATTCATTATGGATAGGAACACCTTCAGACTAGTATCCCAGCATAATGCATTGGAGATACTTACGGTACAACTGCTTTGGGGTAATAGTGCAATCCAGACCATTCCCTGCTATGGGTCCACATCTATGTTCCTAGACTGTCAATGCACATTCCTCAACACTCGATCATCTATGATGGTCCAACACAACACTGACATAGTATGAGACTTCAACTTCCCCTCCATAACCTAGGGAAAGTAGTCAAGCACCAGTACAGTGACCCAACACTTCCTGGGATTCTTCATTCCCACTGCCCTGGACCGGCTCATACTGACTCCCAGTAGAGGATGAATCAACCTTGACCTGTGTTGACTACTTAAATATGGGACTGTTGCTCATCCATAGTTGTCAATCCCTACCTGGTGAGATACACACAGGCTGTAATCAACATGGAACTTGACATGTCAGCCACACACCCCCACAAAGGTAACAACCTTGCAATACCTCTCCAGAGCTGACTTTGCAGCCATAAAACCAGGAGTGGATGACTTCACTGCACCCATGACAATGGCAAATAGCTGCATGACTTTCAAATCATATGGATATGCACTGTAGAAACAGGTACATGAATGCATGGTACTAGCCATAGCCAACAGAACCCAAACTCTGTCCTCCAAACACTGGGGGACAATGTGATGGTCCCCTGCCATTATTAAAGTGTACAACAGAAGGAGGACACTGTTGCAGTAAAAGGTGGTGTCCCAGGTCTGTTGAACTCCCTTATTAGCCTCAAATACAACTTGGGATCCCTTATGAAATTGCCTACAGGCATCTATGAAGGCAAATATGCAGCAGACACTGATGACAATCACAAAAGCCTTTGATAGTTACATAAACGACCTCCACAGCATTAAACACAAGTGCTGTGAGTTACTGCACAATGTTAATACCTGCCATGAGACAACAGATATTGACCACAGTCTTGGCAACACATTCAGTGCCAGTTTTACCCCTCTCTCTCCCCTCACAAGTGTACAATCACAATGGCAGATGAATGGCAGGCACCCAGCAGTACTTCAGGCCAGGTTAGACCTGCATTGTCCACAGGCAAGAATACACCTTCTGTGGGACACCAACATATCCATGGCTGTGTTCTACATGACATACAAAGTGACCTTGGACCAAATCTGTGTGCCCTGGTCAGTCACAGCCACATGTCAAGGCTTTGTCCCTCAAACATAGCACACTGCTACAGTCATCCCAATCCATAAAGGGGTAGCATTTACAGCCCCTTGGGCTTATTGACCCCTTAGCCTGAGAAGCCTACTATGTAGGGGTATAGACCACATCATCAGGAACCTGAATGACCAAGATATGGGTGATCTCTTAACTCTGGACCCACATAGTTTGGCTTTGTGCATGGCAAATCATGCCTGCTCAACCTGGTTGACATCTTTGACTGAGTTACCAGGGCTGTGTATGACAGTAAGGCACTGCATACAGCCTACATCAAGCTGTACAAAGCTTGTGTTACCATCCCTCAGTAAGGGATTATTGATAAACCCCGCAAACTAGGCATCAACCCATATATTATTGTTTGTTTTGCAAATTGGTTCAGAGAACACACAGGTATGACAGTGGCAAACTCCATGTCAGACTGGCAAGTAGTCACAAATGGAGTCCCACAGGGATCAGTACTGGGTAGAGTCCTGTCCAGCATCTACTTCTCAGGAGTACAGCCCAACAGAGAGGAACTCTGGCTGACCAAGTTAACAGAAAACTGCAAGCTGGAAGCTATTATTGACTCCACAAGTGATGCACACAGCCTACAGTAAGTCCTCAATAAGACCACTGAGTGGTGTGGAAACCTTGATAAATCACTCAGTTCCCAATAAGTACCACACCGATGTGAGCCCAATGAACACTGTATGCATTATAATAGATCTGGAGACACAGGTTGGCAGCAACCTCTCCTTCAAGCACCAAATTGCCACTGTGTTCAGAAAGTCCTTCGATATGGCACATTGCATTACCAAGGGTTTTGCATCCAGGAAGACAGAGTGTACTATTCCCTCATTAGACCACTCCTCAAGTATTATGGCCCATTTGCCATGTACCTCACTAGACACCTACTACAGTTGGGGAAGCCACAGAAGCACCTCACAAAGTGGTTCCTAGGCATTAAACACACATCCTACACAGACAGACTCAGCAGACCCAAGCTAATCTCTGTGTCATATCACCTAATAAGCAGCTATCTGTGCTTGACTTACAAAGACATATCTGACCCAGCTGGTTTAAGAATGCTACATATAAATCCATCCACACCACACACTGCAGAGACCTCTACCTCAGTACCACAATCTCCACAACATGCCTTGGAATACACTTCCCATACATGTCATGCAGAGCACCTAGCTGACCTGGTTCCAGAGAAACATGATGAGTGGATGTGTATTAGACAGTTCAACCCAAGGATCACTGTGGTTATACCTGATACAAGCACTGTGATGTAACATTGGGTAATGGCCGGGCCCTTCTATGTGCTAGGTTTGTTAAGGCTCCTGGGCCATTACTTACTATGCACTTGTGAACCTATGAAGAGAATGACATCAGCAGGTCTGATAATAGTGCAGTGGGTATGTAACCTATCACAATACTTTGTCTTACATACAGACACACATACACACACACACACTTGTCAGATGTGAGAGTAGAACCCTACCTAACTAGTGATGTGTATCATAGTGTTACTCAGTTACCACAAGTTCTATAGAGCTTACTGGGTTGAGAGTTTGGCAAAGGTGCTGATATGGGGAATGACATCGGCAGGACTGATAAAGTGGGACAGTGGGTGGGAAACATGTCAAAATACTACTACTTAGAAACATATATACCCACACACACATTTGCTGAAAGAGTAGAACCCCTGCCAACATAGTCATTTGTACTATAGTGTTAAGCATTTATCACATGCACTACTGAGCTTACAGATCTGACAGCAGGCCAAAGTTGCTGATAAGGGACTGACATCATCTGAACTGATAAGGTGGGGCAATGTGAAGTGTCGTGGGTGGGAATGGCATAAAACTGTTTCACCTAAAAACAAACACAAAACTCGCACATACAACTGTCTCACACACACATACACAGACACACACACAGACACACACACACACACACACACACACACACACACACACACACACACACACACACACACACACACACACACACACACACACACACACACACACACACACACACACGCTAGGCTTGAAATGGTTCACAAGGGCAGTTAGCCTAGTTCTAACCTATGCTATATCAAACAAAGCTCCTCATTAGCACTCTTCAAGAAAAATCTTGATGATTGGGTGGGAGAGAGGAAATTCACCCCAGGGATCACTTCTGTGGCTCTGCTTGACACTGGCACAAGAAAATAATTTTCTTGGGTGGCAAAAGCCAGGGTACCTTTTGGCTAGGCTTATATAGGCCCCAGAGCCAATAACCTAGTACCTACCTATGAACCTATGAACACACACACACACACACACACACACACACACACACACACACACACACACACACACACACACACACACACACACTTCTATATTTGCCACGACTGAGATTAGAAGTCCTACCTAACTAGTTATTTATACTATCCTGTTATGCAGTTATCACACATGTCACATAACTTATGGGACTGAGGCCTGATGGAAGGCACTTCTATGATGACTGATATTGGCAGGACTGCTAAAGTGAGGAAAGGGGAGGTGTACTGGGTTCGAATAGGCCCAAAAGCTTTTAGTTGTGAACACACACACACACACACACACACACACACACACACACACACACACACACACACACTCACACACACACACACACACACACACACACACACACACACACACACACACACACACACACACACACACACTTTTACGTTTGCCAGAACTGAGAATAGACCTCCTACCTAACTAGTTATTTGTACTACTTTGTTATGCAGCTACCACATGCACCACAGAGCTTATGGGGCTGGGCCTAACAAAAGTGACTGCTATGGTGACAGACATCTTCAGGACTGCTAAGGTTGGGCAATAGAAAATGCACTAGGTGAGGAAGGCCTGTTGATTCCTAGATCCTACTGACATTTCTCTAAGTGTATGAGGATGTCCAGTGTGTCCTTCTATAGTACATGTGGGACTCCATTCCAGGGATTGTTGTACTCCAGTCCTGTTTTTTTGCACTACAGCAATACCTGACAACCTGTTGGTGCAGGATATCTGAAGACAGTCTATCAAAATGTGGGGACAATGGGCCATACAATGATTGTGACAATTTCTCTCAATAATGTATGGGCTGCATGGATTACAGGACTGGTTTTAGCAGACACCTGTCATATATGCCATTTGACACTGTCATGTACTGTTTCAGTAACTGGTGACATACCTCCCCAAATCATCACGATGATGTAACAGAGGAATACAGGTTGGGTGATGAGCATACAAGGTTTATGGGCCAAATGCTATGCATTCTTGCACTATCCAGTCTGTTGAGGGGTGTGCCTACAAGCAATTGACTGCTGGTGCTGTGGAAATGGTCCAGCACCTTGGGGATATATTACAATGGTGGAATCTCTGTGCATTTATGTTCTGGCCTGGTCTGATTTCCAGTCCACAGTTGGGTAATATAAATCAGACAGGATCAAGGTGACAGATATATTTGTAGGGAATAGGATATGTGGGGTGTGTGTGTTTGTGTGTGTGTGTGTGTGTGTGTGTGTGTGTGTGTGTGTGTGTTTGTGTTCTGGGCAGATATGTTTGGCTATAGCTACCAGTACTTTGCATTGGGGTCTCCTCAATGGCTGACTGCACTTGGAAGGTCTTGTGTGTGTCAGACTGTTTGACCACCCTGGAGGTGTGTGTTAGTCACACATATATGTATGGCCCACCTCATTTTGCTTGGATGGCCACATGTTGGTGTCAGGATATTGCATAGTCTGAGTGATCAGGGATCAGGGAGGGGTGTGTTACTCCCCATTGCTGTGGCCAAGGGTTCTGTGGGTGCGGACGTGTCACCATCTTCCAGGGTTAGGCCTGCCTGCAGTGGGTGCATTCCCATGTT
The DNA here is from genome assembly GCF_019279795.1 of Protopterus annectens. NCBI lineage: Eukaryota > Metazoa > Chordata > Ceratodontiformes > Protopteridae > Protopterus > Protopterus annectens. The sequence continues at coordinate 1,880,401,027 of NC_056737.1, read as the reverse complement.
TACACTTCAAGCCCTGCCTGTCGACTGTATGGAGTATCACAGAATGTCTACATCCATGACTCATATATCTTGCTGGTTACCCATACAAGTGTGGTTTTCCAGCACAAGTGTTTTGCAAGTCACTCAGGCTTGAAGTCAGATATTACAGACAATTGACATTGGAATTTCAGACTTCATACTCATCACACATTCCATGCTACTACAAATCATTCTGTTAGCTTTATAACATTACTAGAGAAGTATTTCACAGGTGTCCTTCTCTTTGGAACTTCATCACCCCATTATTCGTGGCTTTGTCCTGATTTCTGGCTCTCTGAGGCTGGTAGGTTTGCTTCTAGCAGTTGTCAATATGGCCTCTCTTTGCATTTTGTGGACTGTGTTATGTTAGTGTTGTGGACACCATGACACTCCCTACATGGCACTGTGGGTGGGGCATAGGCATTTGCCAGAGGCCTGTAGGTCAGGTGTGACAGTTGCAGGCCATCTGTAGCAGGGCAGTGCATTCTGATGATCATATGTTCCCAGGCTGCCATCAAGAGACACCCCTGGGATGGCACTAGTGAGTTGACTGTGGGTAGTACTGACAATTGCTTTCTGTTACTATTCTGCCATCAGTCTGGGTGATAGCTAGATGCTGCTTAAGTGTAGGAACATGTTACTGCATTTCTGTGGGACTATGGGGGGGGGGTGACATGACTGTACACATTACTCATCTGCACAGACTGTGCTGATATTTGCTTAACATTTTGGTCCTGTGTAGCATGGTGGTGGGCCCTATCTATCACACTATGGGTATAACAGTATCAGCCACAGGTCAGATAGTTCTGGCATAGACATGTGTAGTTTCAGACATCTTATCTTTCAAAGCCATACTGCCACTGCCGGACCTGCAGTGATATCACTTGTAAGAGTCTGTGGGTGGAGATTTCATGGGTTTCACCTTGCAGGGGCCTTTGGTAGGCATTTCTGTATGGTTATCTACAGCTGATCTGCTGTGTGGGGTTGGTGGTTGGTATGGGACCCCCACAGTGACATCCATGCATGTGACCTATGACCCCCCCCCCAGTTATTTGGCTCACAACATATACTGCAATGCTATTTGTCGACTAGGGTGGTACTGCATGGTGTGGGTAGGGCAGTACTGGGGATACTCATCCTGCTGTCCCACAGAGACGTCAGTTGTCTGCTGCTATCCCAGTTAACCACCCTATGTCCTTTCATGGTTGATCAATACCATAGATATGCTATCAGAAATGACCACCCCATTATTTTAATTTGTTACAGAGACTGGTTTACCTTGTGCCTGCAGCTGTTGTGAGGGTGGTGCTTGAGGGCTGAGTATGTCGGATGCATACGATACACTGCCTATACATGGTCAGGTATAGGTGGTGTGATCTTTGGTATTATTTTACTGTATGTGTGAGTCAGAGGGAGAGGTCAGTCTCTGGGGCCCTACAGTATATGTTCTATGTGTTGCCTCTTTGCCAAGGCCAGGGCATACTGGGCATATTGCCATCTGCCTACAGGGGCAGGCTCAAGATGTTCCTCTTCCGAGTCACTCTGTGCCTGTGGAGGCCGCGGCAATGGTGGGGGGCTATATGTTCTTTCTCCATTTTGTTCCTGCTGCAGCTCTTTCTGCAGGATCATATTGTGTAGCATGGCACATACTATGACCAAGTATGCACATGTGGCTGGGCAGTACTGCAAGGCTCCACCGGATGTATCAAGGCACTGGAACCATGACTTGGGCATCGCAAACACATGCTCTATAATGATCCTGGTTTGTGCGTGTGCCTCCTTATGGCATTCTTGTGTGAGTGTGTGTGCATTTCTAATTAGTGCCATCATCTATGACTCCAGTGCATAGCCAGCCTCCCCCACTAAATGACCATATTAGATGTCCCCCCTGGCAAACTTCTGATACAGCAGTGAGGAATGCCAGATGTGGTAGTTGTGATAGCTTTCAGGGCAGCCAGCACACACATTCATGATAATTGCCTGGGAAAAGCACATGACCTAGCAGTTGATGGAGTGGAACCCCTTCTGATTTATGTAGACCCTACCCCGGTCACCAGATGGTGCTTTGATGTGGATGTGCGTGCAGTCTATGGCACCCAGTACCTCTGGTAGTCTGCTACATGGAGGAAGAGACACATATTGCCAGTCAGCTCCTCATGGGTGCTGGGGAATTTAATGTGCTCCATGGCATGTGTTCTCATGGCAGCCAGGAAGTGGTGGAGTATCCTGGATGCAGATGCCTGTGATACCCTCATGATATCCCCAGTTGCTCTTTGGAAAGTACCTGTAGCTAGTATTCTTAGAGCTACACATACCTTGGTATCCACTGGGATGGGTTCCCCTCTGTTTGTTCTGGATGTGAGGCAAGGCTGGCACAGCTCCACAATTTGCTGCAGTATGTCCTTGTCCACCCTGTAGTGCTCTACTATCTCCAGATCATGTAGCCCCTTGTAGGTTACCCTGGGTCTGAACACTCTTCTCCTCCTCCTCATAAGTCTGGAGCAGTTGTCAGCATTGTCCTCTTAACCACCCTCAGCATCTTGCACATACTAATGTATGAGAGGAACAGCAGCCCCTAACATTTTGTTAGTTTTGTCAGGTAAAATTTTCCCATCTGTGTACACCGGTGGTGTAGAGTTTGTGGGAAAAAACAAACTACAAGGTTTTTGCATAGTTTATAGTGATGTGCTGCAGATGCTGCCTGTGTGATTGGCTGGGCATGATACATTCCACCTGCCAGCTCTTTTACTTGTATTTGAGGGCCTCTATTCTGCTATTTCCCTTTTTTTCTTGTTCCACTTTCCATTTCCTGTATTTTTTTTAGTTTTGTGGTTTAAATCCCGGTGCATACCACCCACACCCGTTTAGGCAAGGTAAACAAGGTTATACAGCCTCAGACACACTCCCTTGCTTACATATGCATGGTGCTGCCATTTCCTGTGTTTTTTCTTTGTTTAAGTTCCAGTGCATGCCGCGCAAACCCATTCAGCAAGTGTAAACACTGCTGACAAGGAAATGTCCTGCCCTACCCACAAACATGCTTAAATAAGCACAGCTAAGCTAAGTAGGACAACCCCCTGCTTAGCTACGCTTAACTATGCAGAAACCCGGGCAATAGGGCTCCAATGTGCTTACAGCAAGCATGACACACCTCCTTTTTATGTCATTTACTTCTTATTCTTATACGGCCGTATTAGAGCACCTGTGCGGTTAGGTGCAGTCGGACACTTTGAAGAAATTTGTGATTCAGTAAGATTCCCCTCATTTGCATACCCCACTGCCTGACTCTATAGTTACTGCATTCACACTGAGCCTTTCACCTTAGCAACCACTGTTCCCTGGTATTGTTTTCATTCTGCATACCATTGACTATAATGGCAAAATGAAGATTTCCCTGAAATTAGCTTTTTCACATTTTTTAAAATTTTTGGCATGATCCCGTTTGAGCGCCACTGCCCTACACTTAAACAGCCAGGATCAGCCAAAAATAAATAAATAAATAACAGTTGTATTTTATAAAATGTAAGCTATTTTTCATGACAATGGCCATATATTTGGCCATTGGCATGGCTTGTAAATATAATACATGCTTTCGTTCGAGCTGTCATGCCTCCATTTTTCTAATTTGCAGAAATGTATTCAGCTACTAGCTGAATACATTACTGCTTTGTACACTATTCAGGCACGAACAACTAACTGCTTCCTAGATCACTAATTCACCTAATTTGCATGGTTTCCACCAGAAGAAGAGGTAATTAGCATATAGCAGTGGTGTCCATGCTGGAATAGTGTAAGAGCGCTCGTGCACGTCCCGTGAGCTTGATCCTGGATCACTCGTCGGCCATATTGCATGCAATAGCTCTTGCACTATTCCTGTACTCCGTGCAGAGCTTGCTTAATCTGGCTGATCATCTAATGATCACTCAGATGTTTATTTAATGCACCTAAAGCTGTAAAGTTTTATGGAGCCTTTGTTATCTTCGTGGATATATTACATACTGTCCTGTTGTTGGCTTTATTAGCATGTTAATTTTCTGAGTATAATTATGTTTTAGGCAGTCCATTATAATTTCATGATTTTTTTTAATTATTTATTCCATTAGTTAGTTTGAAAAAAAATTATTTTGAAAGATAACATGCAATCAATTACGTACCACCTACTTATATAAGTGCAAAATTCAAAAACAAAAACACATCAAAATACATATTTACTAAACAAACTGTTCATTATATATTTATATTGACAATCAAATCTTTCTGAATATGTTTCTAGCAAAACATTCAATTTATTACAGAATTTAAAATCAGGAATATTTTTTTCTTGCTTCTTAGCCTTATTATTTCCATTTTTATGACAAATGTCACTTATCTTGCCTTTTAAATCATTTCTGAGTTTTGTGTTTGCTCTTTATCTGAAAGTAAAGCTATTAAATTAAGGCATTTTTATCATATGTAGTATTTTTTTGGTTTCTTTGCTAGGCCTAGGTGTTCTGAGAGAGCCCTCATTTTATTGTATTTTACTAACTGTCTTCTGAATTTGTTCCCCACCCACCCACTTTACTGCTGTTGTTCTTTTATACTCTGACACTTTCGAGCTGCTTGCCCCTACAGTATATCCGCCCTTGAGAGCTTTCACTTTTGGCTATCGAAAATGTGTTTTTACATTATGTAAACTGGGTATTCAATTCTAGTGGCAGTAGACAAGTAGCCTGGTATATCCAAGTTGGGAAACATACAAGGGGGCTTAAAGTAACAATTACTTGAAGCTACTGTAGTTGGTACCTCTTCTCTTTTATCTAACCAAATTGTGTTGTTACATTAAGAAGACTGGGATTGCTATTCTAGTTGCAATAGTTAAAAAGCCTGGTAATTCTGAGTTGGGAAGCACACAGGGAGGCTTCAAATTAGATTGTTTAATCAACCAGAGAGCTTATTAGGGACTTAGCTGTTTGATGTTAATCTGCACTTGTGAGGTAATTTTACTGTTCCTTCACACTAAGATGTTCCAGGATCAACCATCTGGTGCAGAAGATATTTACCTGGCCTCTTTGAATTGGGAAGCACCCCCAGGGAGTGCAAAGTGTAGCTGTCTAATGGCCAGAGGGCAGAGAAATCATTTTCATCCTTTTTTGTCTGGTATAAATTAGGCATGTTTTTGTGAATCTTTTCATCTTGCAGTGGCAGCTGGAAGTACCCTGTATATCAGCAAACTTATACAGCTAGTATTTAAGATCTTAACCTGTAGCAGCTAGTTACTCCATCAAACTACACTAATATCAGATCACAGTACTATCTAACATCTAGCCTTAACCCTTGACCCCATTCAGGTGACCCTTATAAAGTCACCTCCCTAAACCATAATAGCTGAAACATAATACAGGTCCTGACAACATGGATTTGCAATTTCCTAATGTCTCTTTGGCCAGCTTGATAGATATGGGCAACCAGAGACAATGCAGCGATTGTCTCATATACTCAGACAACCTTTCTAATCCTTAAAGAAACTAACAAAGTATGTGAGAGATGTAGATGCATCTCACTAATAAACAAAGTTGACAAGAACATGCACTCTACAGGGGAAGTCAGTAAAGGCTACACATTTTTTTTGTGTTCACGTCACAGTGTGGTATGTACACAAGTGCAAACATTTTTAAATTCAGTAAGAGCCACTTAGCATGCGCATGCACACACAGAGAAAATACCAAGGAATGCAAATTACCTGATAAGTAGGTGAATCTTATACAAATGAGGGAGGTTGATTGATCCAACAAGTAGAAAGGCAGTGTGTCAGTGTCCATAGTGTATGCGGAATATTTCCACTTACAGGAATCTATACAGACAAAAGGGGATGTAAAGCAACAGAGGATAGATATACCTCCCCTGAAAATGTTACACCACATGCAGATATGTGCAAAATTAAACTGAGGATGTCATAAAGAGGAAGGGAATAAGTTAAATTAATAATATTTTTTTAATAATCTCTGCATGTTTGTGCTGTGCACCAAAAGAGGTAAAAAAATTTATTTTATAATATATGTCAGAAATGTATTATAGGTCCTTGCATTGGGTCTGAACAATAGTGCACAGTCATGCGGCTATGAACCATGTAGTTTCCAAGCTGTCATCACGGATATGTATGCAAATGAGGTAGATGTCTTGAATAGCAAAAAGAAGTAAGCGTGCCCGCATATCCACTTTGTGCAGGCTCCCACACCATGTTGAGATTTCCACTGGATGTGGATGTCAGTAGGGGGGTGTGCCCAGTCACTTTTAGGATTGCTTGATTCCTGCTGCATGAGTTTACTTTGTGTGCTGCATAGCTGAGTGTGTTCACACCAAAAGAACACCCAGGTCACAGTGATGATGTAGACAGCAAGTAATTAAAACCAATATATTCAATTATTGATTTTGACTTTTGCCTAAACTATGCTGCATGGCACCCCACATATCTCATAGTGTTTCCTCTGCACACTACCCACATGACAATGGTGACATAGGCAAGCAATAAATGGGAATCAGATATATCCAATGAATATTTATTACCTTCTCTATAAGCTATGCTGCGCGGCATGGTGCATAGCACCATGTTGTACATTAAAGTAGGGCCATTAAATGATGTTAATTCCATTCTAGGCAGGTGAAATGCATAATAATTAGCCAATCACACATGCAGGATCTACAGCAGACATCTATAAAGTATGCCTACACCCTACTGTCTGATTTTCCCCAATACTCTGGCCATTGGAGTACAGACTTGGGAATTTTTACTGAGATAATGCTAGGGGCTGCTGCAGGTTCGCTACATCTATATGTGTTAGATGCTGAAGTCAATGCTGTTGGTGTTGTTGACAATAGGCATAGGCTGAGAAGGAGAAAAATGTTTTGGCCCAGAATAACCTTCCAGGAGCTACATGAGCTGGAGATTGTAGAGCGCTACAGGGTGAACAGGGACATATTACAAGAACTCACTGAGCTCTGCCACCCTCAACTCAGAGCCAGAACCAACAGAAGGGTATCCATCCCAGTAGAATGAAAGGTATGTATAGCCCTTAGGATACTAGCTACAAGTACTTCATGACACTCCATCAGTTGCTGGATGGTATGTTACCACACTACAGTGAGCACATATCTTTTTCCCTCTCCCCTGAGGTGAGGGCCAGCAATATGCAACACTTCTACAGTGTAGCACACTAACCTGAGGTACTGGATGCCATAAATTGAACTCTTGTGCACATCAAGGCACCACATGGTGAGATAGGTAAAATCTACATTAACCGCAAAGGGTACCACTCAATCAACTGCCAAGTCATGTGCAATGGCCCAGGGGATTATTCTGAATATGTTTGCTGGCAGCCCTAGCAGTTAAAATGACTGCCATATATGGCACACATTACAGCTGTACCAGATGTTTGCTAGGGGGGGCATCCTGTATGGCCATTTATTCGAGGATGCTGGGTATGCCCTGGAACAGTGGATGATGACACCCATCAGAAATGCACACACTCCCACAGAAGAACAGCATAATGAGGCAGACGCACAAACTAGGAACATCACAGAACATGTGTTTGGGCTTCTGAAGTCACAGTACCGGTGTCCAGATATAACTGGTGGAGCCTTGCAGTATTTTCCAGCCTCCTGTGCAGATATATTCACGGTATGTTCTATGCTGCACAATCTGATCCTGCAAAAACAGCTACAGCAAGATCAGCAAAGGGAAGGCAAACACAGCCTCCCACTAGTGCCTAGGTCACCACAGCTACAGTAACAGGAGGACTCGGAGGAGGAACCCCCAACTGATGTCCCTGTAGGCAGATGTAGGCATGCTCAGTACACCTTGGCTTTGGCTAAGAGGCAACGCATACCACATTCACTGACTACCTTAAACCTAGGGACTGACACCTTACTCCTACTCACATACAGAAATTAGAAATGATGGCAGGCAACCCACACATCCTGTACCTACCCATGCATTGGCTGTGTATTGCTTGCATTTGATAGAGTCATCCCTGAACTACAGTTGTGTCACCTGCTGCATTTGCAAGATAAGTCCATAACTTACACAGTACTCATAAGGATTATTATGATATGGCATTGTATGTATGGATCTGCTACATTATGCAAGTAAATATAGTGGGCTACTTGAACATAAATAACATTCACATTGAACTACAGATACCCATTCCACTATTATATTTTCGTTACTACTCACTAGGCCTCATGCATGGAATATTCATGCAGTTCTACTGCAACAGATTACTGGTACATCAGTCAAGGGAGATGTTAGACAGTGAGGTGGCATGATAGTCAGACTATTTCATATCCCAGCAGAACATGTGGTGGTGTTCCACCACCCCTAACACAGCAGCGTTCCCTTGTAACTGCTGTAACAGAAACTCATCAATGGTATATCAGCATTCCAGGCAGTCTCAGGGCAGTAACATAGAAATCAACCATACATTGTATATCTTACTTAACACAGGAATAACAATGTATATATTTATGCAGTCGATTATGAGATGAATGATCCCTGTCTGTCAAGCAGCTTGTGTGGCTCAAAGAAGTAGGGTAATTAGCTTGAGTGATGGCATTTATGGTTTTAATCTAGAAGTACCCACTTATTTTGGATGTGAGATATCATTACTTTGTGTTTCACAGACTGTCAATCTGTTTGTGGTGTAATATTATTAACCTCTGTCACATATTAATTACATCAGGCAACTTTAGAAAGTTGTAGCCAATGTCAGTGACATGCAGTGGTGTAGAAACAGGGGCAGATGTCATTTTGTGTAACACACAAATCCTGGACTGGAGTACAGGTAGGTGTTGGCTGGAGTCAGTTTATTACTAGTGAAAATCCCACTGGACATGCTCATATACTTAGTTAAGCAGAGCCCAATTCTGTTGCTCCCAGCTCAAAATGACTTTTTATATATCAATATGTCTACAAATATATATATATATATATATATATATATATATATATATATATATATATATATATATATATATATTGTCTGTTATCTCTCTCTCCCTATAGATATATACCTATCTGTATATGTATATGTATATATATATATATATATATATATATATATATATAAACACATACTTGTTTGCCTCTTTCGATATATCTAAATAACACACACACACACACGCACACACACACACACACACACACACACACACACACACACACACACACACACACACACACACACACACACACACACACACACACACACACACACACACACACACACACACACACACACACACACACACACACATATATATATATATATATATATATATATATATACAAATAATCATGCACACACCTCCATTTATATATACTTCCCTGTTATAGACATAAACATATATGTTTATATGTGTGTGTGTATGTCTGTATTGTCCTACATACCCTGATAATGGTGATTAAAGCTGCACCGTGACACATATATAATGCTGCTCAAAGGATCAAACGTAAGGGCTCAACAGTAGTTAATGCACTTACTTACAGCCCCCTGTGCTTGCTGGATGTCACCACACATAAACCAAAAGGTGAACAGGTGGTGTTATGTATCATGCTGTGTATGCACACATTGACAGGGCACATTGTTTTTGCCCACCGGCTTGCCCATCCAAATGCAAACAACCACATATGGCCAAAATGACTACTGTAGCCACATAGCAGGGATAAAAAACAGTTATCTGACTGCTAGGTTACTAGATGCAGAGAACAGTAAGAAGCAATGTCACTCTGCAAGCCACACACACTGTTCAACACAAGCCTATTTTATATAGTCTGCAAGTAGTCACCTGCAGTCATGCATAAAACAGATGTTAACTGTCAGCTGCGCATGTGATAAATACTGTAATCTGTTGTTGTTTGTCTTTTAGGCTTTTCCCGGTTAGGGGTCGCCACAGTGCAACTCCGGTCCGCAGATGATTGGCAGTAGATTTTTTTTATGGTGCCGAGTAGCCAGCCCAACACCCAACCTTCAGCGAAGGCACACCCATTCACGCATGTCTTTTGGAGGCAACTCGACCGCGGGGAGGACATGCAGACTCCACACAGAAGGCACTCCAGTCGAGAATCGAACAGGAGAACCTTGTTGCTACCACTGTACCCCCACGGCTATAAATACTGTAATCTGTAGTGTGTAAAAATAGATGGGTAGGGGGTTCTAATCTCAATCCAGGCCATGTGGTGTATGTAATGAGAATCCTACATTGACTACAAAACTGCAATGGTTCTGCACTTTTTGGTCCTTGCAAGTGATGCCAGCCTCCAAACTCTTATTTTCACAAAGCTTGCTGATGTCATGTAGCTTAAGACTGCCAACTGTCATTGCAATGTCAGAATTCAGCTGTGGTGTGTGCAACAACGACTGTGATCTGTAATGTGTAAGACTAGATAGGTAGAGTTTTAATATCACTCCACTCACTGGTGTGTGTGTGTGTGTGTGTGTGTGTGTGTGTGTGTGTGTGTGTGTGTGTGTGTGTGTGTGTGTGTGTGTGTGTGTGTGTGTGTGCATCTCTTTACAAAATAAATATCATCACCAGACTGACTTAGAAAGAGGTAGAGTTTTGCAGTATTTTGGATGTAGCAGCTGATGTGGGCTTCACAAATTCCTGATCATAACAAGTCCTGCTGATGTCATCTAGCATAACATTACTTAAAGAGATGTTAATAGCAGACTTTAGCAGTGGAACTTGCATTAAGTACTGTGATCTGTATGGTGCACCATTAAGTAGGTAGGAATTCTCATGTAATTGCAGCCAACTTGGAGTGTGTAGAACAGAGCATGCGGGTGTAACTTTAAGAAGCTTTTCCAAATGTAGGCACATACATATAAATAGTGAGCATGTGCAGGCAGCAGTTCCAGTTTGAGAGAACAGCCAGAGTGTTAACATGTATGAGTGTAGTAGTCAGTCTGTTTATAAGTTTATTTAAATTTAAGCTATTAAGCCTCATTCCTGATGTGTTTACGTGTAATAAAGCTGCTTGAACTGAACCCACAATTGTTCATCTGTTTTATCCTGACTGGATGAGTGACATGGTGTCAGAACTTGGAATGGGAGTGCAACTTATTCAAGCCATGAGGTGCAGAGTTGACGGTGAAGGTATATTGAGCAGATTGGGTGATAACAGTGCTCAAACGATCAAAAAGGGCCAGAGACAAACTTCAGGTAACCAAAACTTCCACAAATTATTTTGCAAAGGAAATAAAACAAAGCATTCATAAGCCACAAAACACATTATGAATCAAACAAGTAGCACAAAATGCATTATTAATTAAACAAAAGGAAAAATGCATTATTAATTAAATAAAGCATTCAAAACTATGATATTTGATAAAATTATGAGAAATACTTATATGGGGCTCAGAATTACCTTTGATTTGCATAACGAGCATGTTTAAAGTAAAATGAGCACACAAAAAGTATAATGAGTGTTATAAAAGGTTAAATAGGCATAACAAGTACATTAAAAGGGCAAAATAAGCTTAGAGAGCAAAGCAACTCCCTGTTTTTTAGTAAAAGACCGTGTTTTGTGCATAAGCTATTATTTTCCATTGACTGAAGCCATTCAGAGCATAACTAGAGTTGTTCAAAGTATCTCAGAGTGTGCACAGTGTTTGCAGAGTGTGTGCTTTATTACTGGGGAATTATATCAAAGAGTTTGCTGTGTGCAAAGTACAGTTATTTTGCAAAGTATAGTCAAAATACAGCCATTTCAAAAAATGTTTCTTGTGCTGTGTGCATTTATTCGCAGAGTGCTGCCATTTCAAAGTGTTTTTTTTTACACTGTAGAGTTATTTTGCAAAGTACAGCCATTTTGAAAGGTTCCTATGCTGTCTACAATTATTTGCAAAGTGTATTCATTTCGAAGTGTTTCTTACTCTGATATTCTTCTGCTGTGTACAATTTACTTGCAAAGTATAGTCATTTCAAAGTATTTCTTACAATGATAAGGAGTGATCTCACAAAGTACAGTGATTTTAAAGCAGTTTTTTGTGCTACGGAGAATTATTTGGCAAAGTGCTGTTATTGCAAAGTGTCTGTTGTGCTATTGAGCATAATTACAAGTTCTGGCATAAAGTTCTGGCATATATTTATGTGTTTAATTTTGTACATAATTTCAAGCACCTTCAGTACTGTGTGCTGATATGGCAGAGTCCTTTGGCAAACCCAGCCCACTTGTGTTTGATCATAATATTGCAGAGAATTGGAGAGTATTTGAGCATGAATACAATTTTTTCATACAAGCAGCTTTTTCTAATGAAGTTTCACATACAAGAACATTCATTTTGCTTAACTTAGTGGGGTCAGAAGCCATTGAAAGAGAGTCTTCATTTGTGTATGAACCAGCAGTATATGCAACAGAGGGATAAAATGGTCATATTGTTGTATCAACTGAATCAAGAGAAGATCCTAAGTGCTTGAAACATAAATGTAGAGAAATGTGCAACCCCCAGACAAATGTTACATTAGAGAGGCACTTATTTTATTCAAGAGACCGAAGACCAAGTGAAACTTTTGCAGCTTATATCATATGCCTTGAGAAATAAAGCTAAAACGTGCAGATCTGGTGATTTGAAAGATGAGTTAATAAAGGACAGGCTTGTGTGTGGTGTTAATAATGCTGCAGTGAGAAAGATTTTCCTTCATGACAGTGATTTAACATTGAGCAAAGCTATAGAGATTTGTCAACTCCATGAGCTCACAAAAAGGCACACAAGTATGCTTGCAAGTGATAAAAGCTTAGTTTCAGGAGCCTCTAGAGCAAGAATAGACAGAATGCAGCAATCGGCTAGCAGAAGCACGCCTAAGCACATGGAAGCTGCAACCCCTGCAGGATCCCTAGGGGGGACCTGTAGCTTTTTTGCAAGTTCTAAGACTAGCCCAGCAAAATAGACATGCTCAGTGCAGTATAAGGGTAAGTCAGCAAAACCCAAGTCAAGTCTTATTGATAACTGTCATAATTGTGGTGCCAGTCATGAGTCTAAAAGAGAGAAGTGCTTAGCATTTGGTCAGCAATGTCACAAGTGTAAAAAAATGGAACCACTTTCGAAAGTTTTGTAAATCAAGCAACCCTCATTTAGTTATTAAGAAAGGTCACTCAAAAGCAAGTTGATCATGTGGAATGCTGCAATACTACTTTCTATGTAGATGGTGTATCAGTGGTCAGTGAAAAGGTTAATGCAGTAGGTTTGTTGGCAAAGAACAAAGTATTTTGTACTGTCTTGATCAGTGGTAAACCCACGGAGCTCAAGGTAGACACTGGTTCAAAGTGTAATGTTATGTCAGCAGAAACATTTGCTAGAGTAGGAGTTGGTGAGCAACTTAATTTGGCTAAGTGTGCGAAGCTTGTTGCTTATGGAGGTGAAGAGATTCAAATCAAAGGCCAGTGGTGCTTTCATGGTATTTGGCTAAGAACAGTTCCAGCTTGGAATTGTATGCAGTCAGAAGACCTGTGCAGTCATTACTAGGTCTCAGAGATAGTTTGAGAATGAAACTGCTTTCTTTTACCAAAGAAATACATCATGTAAGCAGATATCCCAGTTCCAGTTTCAATGATGCTATTTTCTCAGAGTATGCTGAAGTTTTTGATGCCATGCTAGGCAAACTTCCAGTTGTGCACTCCATGAAAGTAGACCCAGAGATCAGTCCAGTCAGGAGAGTTCCAATAGCTATGCAAAATAAATTCAAGGTCCAGTTACACAAACTGGTGTAGCAAGGTGTAATTTATCCAGTCACAGAACCAACTGAGTGGGTGTCTTTCATGGTAGCTGCTTATAAGAAAAGTTCAGATAAAATCAGAATATGTATTGACCCAAGAGACTTGAATGAGGCATTAAAGAGACCTCATCATCCTATGCCTACCATTGAGGAGGTTGCTGCCCTCATGCCAAATGCCACTTTTTTTCTGTCTTGGATGCAAAAGGTTCATTTTGTCAAGTAATACTTGATTGGAAATATTCAGTTCTGACTACATTCAGCACACATTTTGGTATATACAGACTCCTCAAGATGTCTATTGGATTACATTTATTTATTTATTTTTATTTTATATTACATTTGTTGACCGGGCTAGTCTAACTGGATATATGTCCATTTTTAGTAGAGGCCTGGGAAGATAAATTCTGCCAGTGATGTCCTTCAGCGTGTAATGGAGCAATTTTTTCAGACTATCAGTGTGCTATTATAGTTGATAATGTATTGGTTGGAGGTAATGGTGAAGCAGAGCATGACAGAAACCTCAGAGAAGTTCTGGACAGAGAGTGTGAAGTGAACTTGAAGCTCAATCCTCTGAAATGTAAATTCAGACTACTAGAAGTTGCTTATGTAGGTCATTTATTTACCAGTACAGGATTATGACCAGACTTTTCTAAGCAAGCAGCAATTCTTGAGATGCCAGCTCCAGACAATGACCAAGCCCTACAACTTTTTCTTGGTATGATTAACCATTTGTGCAAATTTTTCCCTGACTTTTGTCTATTATCAATGCCTTTAAGAGAGCTGACATGCAAATATATTGCCTGGTCATGGTTAGAACAACATCAGAGAGCATTTGATAACATCAAACAGCAAATTTCCAACCCACCTACATTGAGATACTATGATGTCCACAAACCAGTAGTTCTTTCCTGTGATGCTTCAAAGTTTGGTCTTGGTGTAGTTATTCTTCAAAAAGGCAGACCTATGCATCTAGAACTCTTAAATAGAGATGCAATATGCTCAAATTGAGAAGAAACTTTTGCCAATTGTGTTTGTATGTTCAAAAATTCATAATTATATCTATGGCTGAGCTATCCAAATCAAAAATGATCATCAACCTTTAGTCACTATTTTAAAGATGCCCATGCATACTGCTCCAGCAATACTACAAAGAATGGTGCTCAGATTACAAAATTATAACTTCAAAATGGTTTATACAAAAGGCAAACTTCTTTATCTGGCTGATACCTTATCCATATCACCCAGAAATACCACAGAACAGCATGATACAGAGAATTTTGACTTTGATGTCATAAATGTGATGTATAGTTTTAATTTAACTGGAGTATCTCAATTTCAATTTTGATTTTAATTTTAATTTTAATTTAATATAATACACTAATATATACACTAATATGTACATCACACATTACACATATTTACATCATATATTTCAATACTTAGAATAGGTTTACATCGTAACCATACATAAGAGATGATTTATATGTGGTTGTGACAGTACATTTTGTTGCATGAAAGCATAAGTGTGTTATTGTCAAAAGTTTTACTTGCTCTGTTGTCTTAAGTTTTAACATTATGTAAAAATGATGTTCCTTTAACTTAATAGATAGTTTTAGAATTGTATGCAATTAACCAATTTACTGTTCCTATATAAATTAGGTTTGTTAGCTTGTTATTTTGTCTGATGAAGGTGGGACACTGTGCTCACCGAAAGCTTGGTTTTGTACTTTGCTCACATTATTGTTAAAGATTAAACGGATCCTGGGAGCGTTCGCCTGCTTGGTTTGTTCTTTTTTCTCTGGTTTATGTCATAAAAGTGCATATGTTTTCTACCACGAGACTTGATGAGCTAAGAGATCATACAGAGACTGATCCAGTTTTGCAGAAGCTCAACCACTTCATCAATGCTGGATGGCCATCAAAGCAATCTTGTATACTGCCAGAAGTACAACCTTATTTTCCATACAGAGATGAGATGCTGATGGAAGATGGTATCATTTTCAAAGATCCAAAAGTTATTGTTCCTACTTCCTTACGATATGAATACATTCAGATTTCACATTATGGCCATCTAAGTTCTGATTCTACCAAAAGAGGGGCAACAGGACAAGTATTTTGGCCTTCTCTATCAAAGGACATTGATAAAGTGCTTTCTTCTTGTTCAGTGTGCGATAGTACTAAAACACATTAGCAAAAAGAGCCATTTCAGCTAAGCCAGATACCTGAACTACCCGGCTTGTTGGCTGTTGGTGAAGCACCCTCCAAGAGGAAAAAACGCTGAGAGAAGAAGGGAGCCACTTTTGAGATTTTAAGTATTGTTTCTCTGTTTATTTGCTAAGTTTTTCGATATGAATACTTCAGATTTCGCTTGGTTTCTATTAGCTGATTTAGAGGGCAACAAAAGTGTTTTGCCTTTCTATCAGACATTGTAAAGTGCTTTCTTCTTGTTCAGTGTCATAGTACT